>NW_018108223.1:148209-155968 GCF_000183805.2 Loa loa | reverse complement strand
TTTGTGTCAATGATCAGTTATGCGACAAATCAGGCTTACNGTTTGGCAGCTCAAATCGATCAGTCCATTAATGACAAATACATTAACATTGAGCCAACCAATGATCCGGAGTGTTTTCAAATCGTCAATATCCAGGCTTGAGTTGCTATCTGTTTTGCGTTGTTCAAACACTGAGTTTTTTTATCTCTGGAATAAGGTCTACAAAATAAATTTACACTGATAACTGCACATACTTTTAACTTTCAAATTTGAAAGAAGAGAAAACTGGACAGCGATACTAGAATCATATTTTTGTTGCTTCTTAATTCCTTAACTTATTCCTTAGTGGGAATTTCTGTTGGAACCTTTTTTTTTTTACAGAATGTAGCTGAAGATATAAGTCTGCTGCCGATATTCATACAGGTGCATCATAATCCCAAAGAGCGCTTGCCACTACAGCATCTGATTGATCAAGCTGCTGAAAGGTCGTCTGTTTTAATTTGGAGGGATCCATTAGTTCTCTTAATCAGGGAAACCTATAGAACGATCCATAGAAGCATAAATTGAAAACAATGGCAAAGTATATGGACTCCATTAAATTTGTTAATTTTTCACTTCCTTTTATTATTATTTAAACGTTTTGCACTTGGAGATCTTAAAATGAAATATTAAACAAACGTAATTCGAAAATGACCCAGAAATCTTTCATTTTTTCTTTTCAAAATTGTGTAAATGAATGCTTTAGCAGTTTTATTTTCTCAATAAAATGTGTAATTGTTGGTCCCCTGATGTTTATTTAAATTTATATTTGCATTTCTGTTGTTTTTTTTTTTAATTTATTGAAGGAGCATAGTTTGATCGTCTTAATTTGCAAGATTGTCATGATTTAATCGTTTAAAATCAAAATTGAGCCCGGAAAAGAAAGAAATTCATATTGAAACTTTTTTGAATTACCTGAATATTTTTCACCCAGTTCAATTTGCTCAGTTAATATTCCAGGACGTTGGGACGATTGAATCTAGATTTAAAAAAAAATATTACCGTCGATCTAACTGATAACGATGATATGAATATTTGGAGGGATAAAGCTGGTTTTGTTGTCAGAGACAAAGTGCAGTTATGTGAGCTCACTGTCAATAAAAATGAATTTCAGAAAACTCTCGAAACAGTTAAAAGTAAGATTTCCAAATACTTTCGTAGAATTGCAAAATCCATAGAGATTTTAAACGCAATAAAATTTTTGAGTAGACTATAAAGTTAGATCATCAACCAGGGCTGTAGTCGTATCCTAATAACGCCCGTCCTTATGTCGCTATCAGTGTTGAGAATTAGAATGCCTTTCTTTATTGCTTTTACTACATATTTCATTTCTCACCATATAGTGTCTCCGCATTCACAAAGGATTATAATTTATAGTCACCAATAAGGAAATTTCGGAGATTTCTCGTGAAAGAACAGCATTTTGACAAAATATGTAAAACTGTACAGTTCAAAGGAACTTGCTTTTTTGTCTGCACATTTTCTGAGATATAGGATAAAATTATAATTTTGAATTTCTGTTGCTCTCCAAATTAAGCGAGATGAACATTTTCAACTGGTTGAAAGCCAACTTACCACTCGTTACTGGAAATAAAACAGTGATACTTCGACCAATTTTTCAGTATAAAAGTCATTCTTTTGCATTTTTCAAAAAATGCGGTGAGATCACTGATCAGATATACATGAAAAGTTCCAATCATTTTCTGGATGGATCACATTATAAAGTCGATCATTTTGATTTATTTCGTGCTAAAGAAATAGCAAAGAAAGGTCGTTGTAACATTTATTGTGGTAAAAATAGGACAGTCTCATCATTGCTCGTTGAATAGTGATGGGAAAAAGTTAACAAGGTAATCACTTGAAGTCCTATTACACCGAAAAAAAGCTGATCGTTCTCCGTTCCACCAATCTCTATATGCTTTCATTCCTGGCCTTTTACGTCTTTTTTATACTTGAGAACTCATTCCAGGAAGTTTATCGTAGCAACTTACAAATGATCAAAATAAATTTTTTAAATATTAGCTTTCACTGCTCGATAAACTGGAAGGATTTGATATGGCAGATGAGAAGTTGTAAATATCACTACCTTATGACAGTTTTGGGTACTTTGTTTAAAATAATTGTGACAACTGACTAATCAAAGAAAAGGCTGATATTGTGTTTACTTAGAGAGAAAAAAACAAAACAAATGAACAAATGGACAGACAGCTTAATTGACCGCTTGCAGCAAGTAGTGAGGATTGCAATAAAAGATGGGGAACAGAAAACAAGTAGCTTGCAGAAATTTCGTTTTTATACATTTCAGATGTCAAAATTTCGAAATTCGATGGCTCACAAATGGGGAAACTCGTGAAATTTGATAAGACAGTGAGCAGTGCAAATCGCAGTGGATTTCTGAAATACCTCTTTGAAGATGCGAATGTATGTTTTTTTAACTGTTCTTTCCTGGACAAGAACACTACTATGTAAACGTATAAATTATACTAATGTAGGAATAAAGCAGTGGATGGTTGTGGTTGTGCAACAACATTTGAAGAACATCCATAAGACAATTTAAACAATATCCTTAACCAAGCATATGAACAAGTAATTCCGTAAATTATTTGTGATCTTAAAATTACGATCTCAAAAACTATGCTCGCTCAGATATTGATTGCTGAAAATGAAGAAACATCTGCAGTGGATGGTTACGGTGTATTCCGGGAAGATCGCATTCTTGCTGTATACGCAAATGCCAAGGAGACTGCTCATGCCATCACACAGGAAATACTCCGAACAATGAATCACGATAAGGTATTGCTATATATTTGAAATGAGTTTGGCAACTTACTTGTCAAGTACCCAACGTATTTGTTTCCAGTTATTTCCCTTAATGCCATAAGGACACAATGGCTGGCTGAAAGATAAACGACTGCCAAGACTTACACATGATCACATTTAAGTTAGAGCCAAATGCTAATTTATCCGTGAGTTAATATTTTAGTCCTCTAAAACTTCAAATGTGTTTTAAGATAATGTTATGTACAATACGGAATCGCTGGAGCATTGAACACAAGCCAAATACCCGTTGCAAACAGATTATTCGTCTTCATACGCGTGCGCTAGTGACAGGCATCATGTGGGACCAAATATTTATTTTAAACGCGGGCATGAATTTGATCTGAATATATTGATCTGAGATAATGCAGTTGAATACAAGCACGTTTTCTCGAACTGCTCACTTCACAGATTGTATAAACGGCATTTCTAAGTACTTGAGGACTTACGGCATGTTTATATTTGCGCTTCTTTTAACACGAAAGATTATGCTTGAATATTCAAGTGAAATTTTGATCCGCTATATTTGAAAACAGCGCTGCCATCTGTACAAAACAAAAAGGAGCAACTGCTTTCATCAATTTCTTCTGAATCGTTCTAAAGCACTGCCCTTCCCTATTTTTCATTGATGATTGTAGGCGCAAATGGGATTAATTCAGTAAATTTTACTGTTTTCCAAACATTTGCAGCATTTCTCAATCTCATGAAGAAATATAAGAGCAAAGTTTTACGAAATTATCAAATTACAAATAATGTGAAAAAAAGCCAGGCGAGGTTTCAATAATGATACCAAAATTACAAAAACGCTGCATCAAAAAGAACTTTCTGTTCCATATCATGACTCATTTTCAGGATCATCTATAAAATCAACAGTTGGTGTTAATTTTACAAATGAGATGGCTTGTTTTAAATCTAACTTTACGTGCGACTGAAATATATCATTATTTTCCGGGATCGAACTGAAAATATTAAAATTGTCTTGAGCAGCAGCCTTCTCAGCATTACAGTTTCCATCGACTGTTAGTATTTCTCGAAATTCATCTTCAACTGTCGCCATTCGTTGAGCGTGATCAGTTATTGTTGTTTTAGCTATATCCAATTCCCTCATTCGCTCAACAAGACGTGATTTTAATTCTATAACCACAGATCTTGCTAATGCTTCATTTGATTCCTAAAAATACAGTTTGATGGGAATATTGAAAAATTTGCCTAATAAACCACTCATTTCGAATGTTCAATTAAGTCATAAACAATTAACGTTTTTCATTTTAAATTCTCTGCTGTATGCTTCACATCCTGTAAATGGTAGAATAAGAAATTTCAAGTGTCCACTAACGTCTACCATATACCCACATTAAGGATGAATGAGGCTTATCATTCTTCACCAAGTGGTAGCAGGTATCGTCCATATGTTATCTTCCAGAAATATACACTTCAATTACCCACAAACTTACGCCGCTTTCCTGCCATGAAGGGAGAAGAATGTCCTCTTGTTGGTCATCTGAGACTGTAGGACATCCTTCATATATCTGCAAACGCAAGATTACCAACTTGCCGTAACAAAAGTTCTTTAGAAAAACGACCGTTCCGTTTATGTTTTAATTTGACAACAGGAAAGAAAACAATTTAAAAGAGATTTTGTTGCAAATAAACAACCTTTTCAACCGATAGCTCATCCGCAGCAGACTCGATTTCGTCAATACTTCCCGATATTGAAGAGTTTGATAACATGCTTGGATGATTTGTATCTTCATGTTCTATATGTGTTTCGGGAGAAGAAAGTTCAATCGCCTTTTTCAATATTTCAACAACACATAGAAATTTTTCCTCCTCTGGTATTTCATCCCCCCTTAGGCTGCAACATGAAAACTTACGTTTCGAAGTATCTTCTTTACAAATGAAAGTTATTTTTGATTATTACCCTTCAGACTGAATTTCGAAACTGTTAGTTCCTTTAGAAAAACAAAATTTATCAGTTATCGAGATTACCAGATGCGATAATGTGGAAAATAATTCAACGGTAAGCAAAACAGACATAGATATGAATTATAGTAAATATACATTTCTGCAGCAAAACTGAGATGCGCCAGAATCTTCTCGGCAGTTGACAGAAAAGGCGAGAACTTTCGTATTTTCTTCTCTGCCACACAATATCCTCGATAATTGATAAATTCAAGACTACATAAAAGCCTGCCAAGAAAATTGTCGCTTTAAAAACTTATTCAAAAACATATCTGAGTTATAAAGCTGAAAAGAAATAATGAATATCCAACAAGCACAGAGATCCCTAGAACTATGAAAACACCCACAGAGGTTAAATGAGAAATTCGGACGAGTAAAAAAATTCACGGGCCTTTATTAATTTGTTTCTGTTTCAGTCAGGTTAATTTAACCCCAAAATAAAACCTAGTTGAGCTGAACCAAATTGTATTTGGTTATATTATATTTAGGGTAAACAGAGTATAATTTATGGTAATTTTATCCACCAATTAAATACAATAAATTAAAAATCAAATTGAGTAGAGGAGCTGGGTACTGCTAGAAAAAAAAATGGAACTACAAAGTAGACCAATCCCTTCGCAGAAAAATTCTACCTGAAAACAGGCCGACATTCAATTTGCAAAAGATTAATTTGTTCAGAAATCTAGCTGCTCTAAATCTCACCTGGCCTTGCTCTTTCTTAGAAGCAGTGTTTCGTAAAGCTGATTCAGAAATATAAGTATCAGTTTGTGCGAAGGACGCGACAAATACAATAGAAAAAGCCGAAGATATTCACTCCGTAAAAGGAATAACAGCTGCCACAATTCCTGCACATATACCGTAAAATCAATAGATAAATAATGCGAAAGAAACGCAAAATCTCTATCCGGTGGGACAGAGACGGCTAAATTGATTAGTTATAATTAATACACCAACCATAGATTAAATTAAAGGCTAAAAATCCAAAAGAAAATATTCATATCGTTGTCACAGCTGAAAAGAAAATAGCAGACACAAGTATATAACACAAATAAATTCAAAATGGATCCTAACAGGAGGTAAAAGCTACCTTTAAGGCAGATAGCTGGAGAAACTCTTCACATATATCGTCTTCTAAAGCCAACCGAGACATTTCGAATGTGAACATCTCACACAATAACTTCTCCGAATCATTATGCCTAAATGGATGAAAATATTCTTTAATTATCCCGACCACTTCCCCATCTGCTGCCTTCAAGAATGAAACTCATACTTCCCTACGGAATGCTTACATTAACTTTTCTTCAACACTATAGAAAACAAGCTTTACGAACATTTAAGTACAAATAACTGTGACATTTACACCTTTATAAAATTCTAATTAGAAGACAAAGAATAAGCATTTGCAAAGACGAAGCAGTAAGAGACTAGCATTACCTGCACAGATTTCTCGACATACGCACATGATACCGAACTTCACAACGAAGCGCTTTCAACAGTTGAAGTCGAAGCGAACGTAAGCACGACACCGCATTCATGTCAAACTTCTTCCGCAGTCTAAACTGTACAATCCGAAAGAATTAAATGGTAATAATATAAATTTACTACATCGACCCGTGGTTCTTAGTTTGATTAGAAGTCACAGATTTGCAAAGCGAAGCCACACTTCACTTTTCAGAATGCATTACTTGTATCAGGCTATCGCGATGAACAGAAAAACCGCTGATAAGCTATCATCAGGAGTGGAATCGATACAAATCGATGACTCATACATTTATCATATAGAAAGTGAAACTGACATACCCGAAAAAAGCTATTTCTCGGGATCGAATGGAAGCAACAATATGATGGAAAACAGAATCGAAATCAGATGATATACAGACATAGGAAAATACGATATAATAGCAAAACCGTTTGGTAGCTTCCAGTAAACCGATGAAAAGTGCAGGACATAGCAAAAATCCTAATACCTGATGAGAGGCAAAGAATCCGCTTGCAATAACGGCAATTATTACCGAAATGCATAACAAGGACTGAAAGGGACTGACCGAGTATTATTCATGAGATTTCAAATGTCCATGCATTCCAAGACAAAGTGGATAATGCTCCAAGACTGGGATAAGACCAGTAAATGAAAATTCATAAAATCGATGGAACACCTACTTTGGAAGAAATTAGCGATTTCCCCTCAGATTCCAAATGATACTCTTCCACCATTTCCAGATCCATATTTTCCAAGAGTGACTTCTCGAGAAGTAATCTATATACTCGCCAGGGAAAGCTTGAACCAGACATTCTTGAACCAGACATGTCAACATAGCTCGGTGTCGCACAGGCCTATGAAGGACTTTGTTAAACTGGAATAGTGCATCAGTGAAGTAACCGAACAATCAATACAATTAACACAAACCCATTCTCAAATACTAACGATCACTTTCACTAATGAAGCTCAATTTCCAGATGCAGTAATTAATCAAGGTTATCCCCCAGCTGCACAAACTATCAACCCAGCATTACTGAACAGTAACAATAAGATATATATGTTAACAGTATATAATGCACTTGCAATAACAGCATAAGCAATAATGCAGATTTATTATTGAAAAATGAAACATATTTTAAAAACACGACTAACCCATACGAATAAGAACTTGACAACAGTAAAATATTTTCCCATTCCTCCTTTCTGTTAAAGCTTCGACATAAAGGAAAGTTCTTCCAGGGTGCTCAAATTGAAAACAATCAAACTGACAACAGATGAGAAAAATAAACAGCTACGAAATATTAAAAAAGACCATGATAAGCTAAGCATAACAATCCAGAAAAATGATTTACAAATTATGAAAACCGATCAATGCAAAAAAAAAAACGCACAAAAAAATAGAATATTCTGGTCAAGAACTGCAAATATCGACAAAAAAAGCTTGAATCACAGAAAACTATATATACGTATATATATATATAT
>NW_018108223.1:101393-148008 GCF_000183805.2 Loa loa | reverse complement strand
ATAATAAGTATATATATATATATATATATATATATATATATATATATATATATATATATATATATATATATATATATATATATATATATACATATATATGTATATATATATATATATTTATTTATTTATTTATTTACTTATTTTGTGGAAATATCAAAAGCTTTGTGCTGGCTCATACTGACACCAACGTTTCTTCCATTTCAGTGTTTGATCCTAGCTATGGTACAAAAAAAACAATTAATCAAGAAGTAAGCAGAAATGTTAACAACGAAAGACTTCAGTTAGTAAATGTGTTAAAACAGCACCTTACTAAAAAAATTTAACATTTCAACAGCAACTGTCTATAAATGGAAGAGCGTGATATTTCAATTTCAAATGAAACGATTGGCGGTATGATGAGGAAATATTTGTTAAAGACAGGAAACAAAAAAAAAAAGACGATAACATGGAAAGGAAAAACCCGTGAATCCCAACTGGAAAATTCCACCATATCTTTTTGAAACAACAGTGATTATCATATCTTCAGTTCAATACCACATCGCTCTAGCAAACAGGCCATAACCGTATGCTTCAAACCCACTCGCTCGAGCTGATGATTGACCTTAACTTTAAGACTTCTGAGTCGGGTTGATGCATGCACTAAAACTAACAACAGTGGAAGTGAGAATGTAAAAAGTACGGTTACAACTGGAACTATAGCATAAACGAAAAAATAAAACGCCAGCAAAATAGCACCCAACGTGATAAATGTGTGTTCGTGACGTGCCTGAAAAAAAAAGACGATTTCTGACGTCAGCATTTATCGATAGAAATCGTAAGAAAGATCACCTCCCATAGACTTTGTAGGAAAATACATCTCAAAATTCAAAGCCACGTCATCCGAAATATTCTGCTTACAAATCAGAAAACTTCATCGAAAAGTGTAAGTAGAATCATATTAATATTAAACAAATATGTGCAACATTTAAGCCAGAAACAGTGATAAAAAAAGGACGTGGACGAGATCTCCTTACTACTACTAAATTGCAAATATTAGCTGTCCAACCACACTTTTGATCAGAAGAAACAGAACTAGCTTGCTTACTTGTACGAACGTGGGATTGGACGAAAACGAAAATGCGAGTACAGTGGCCACACATACGATAGCAACCAATCCAATAAAAACGTCATGTAACTGTACTGATGCACAAATCAATATGATAAGTGACATAAAAGCAAAATAATTTGTCTGATAGTATAATAAATTGCTCAACATACGATTATTCCACTTTGCCAAATCACGAAATGGTGGGATCTGCAATCAAATCACTATCATGGATTTTGCATGAGGTAAAAAAGTATTGCAAAGGTGAGAAAAGCTTCAACGACAAAAATGAATCCATTCAAATATGGCAAAAACAGGGAAATGTGATGAGATGGCAATGAAATGAGATGAGGGGATGCGGTAGAAAAGGATGAAGTGAACCCTCGAAACAGAACACTAGGCAATATTATTTCGGCGCAAAAATACTTGGATGTTATAAACTGCTATTACAGTTAGCGTATTGTGATCCTATTTGACTTGGCTTCGATCAAAAAGACTTGAGAAATAAACATGCTGGCAGCAAAACATACTGCACTGGTTAACTTCTGGAAAAAAGAGGGCGAAAACAACTTCGTGACCTTCATCAACTAAACGACATCATCGTTTCCAATGAATAAAATCAGAACTACCTCAAATCTCGATCTGTCAAAGAAGAATTCGCGAACATTACGGAGGGGTGGCACCTGCACAGCATTTATGAGTTTCCAATTTTCTTCTTTACCAACGGCTTCTTGCGTCATCGCTAAAATGAAATAACTTTTTTGCTGCACCTTTTAGAATGTGATTCGGACGGTTTCATCGAACAACAACTACAGTGGTACCACTAGTATCTATACCGCCACAGTCAGTAACCATCTTTCCCCCCTTCCCGTGGTAATGTTATAACGTAATATCTACTATGACTAGCCAGTGGATATAGTCACTTGTTGCTTCGCAACTCTGTTGAACCGGATAAAGACAAAAAGATGCATCTTTTAAATTCTAATTTGCGGTGTCCCTGTTTAAGTTATCCGTTGGGCACAAATTTATCGATTATGCAACAAACTTTTGTCAATTCAGTACAATTAGAAAACATTCGGGAAATGATTTCGACTGAAAAAAAATATTATTTTGTGTAAATTGCGGAAAAAACAGAAATCAAAATAGTTTCTGATCACTCCATTTTCGAAATGACATCTCAGCTCACCAATTCCGAAATTTCGACGAACAATGATCGAAGGAGTACTAATAATATATTGACAGCTGCGAGGACCATGATCCGGAGGTATTCTCTCTCAATAAACAGTCCTCTGAAAACTCTCCACACTATGTTCCAAATTATATTACCCACCACTTTAAGTGAAACTTCCCAGTAAATTTATCATGAGAATATGGTCGAATAATCGAACGTAGCAACCCATCTGGACGTCTCTATGTAGGCACTGTTAAACCCTAAGACCACCGTAAAATGTTTAAATAACTGTAGTATGAAATTCCAACCGGACTCATCCCGAAAAGGATGGCCTTGATAACAGAGTCATTCTGAAAACAGCTGTGCCTGTGCCTATATCTTATGTCAACACTTTGAAGATTGGCGTCTTGTTTCCACTTGAAATATATGCGTACTGCACATCTCATAAAAAAAAATGGAACAAATATTTGAATGCATCTTCCGCTGCAAAAACAACTCATCCTTACTATCTGTTCGTTTAAAACTTTTTCGATAAAGTAGTATAACAAAAGGTCTTTCGGGGAAAGCCATAAATAATATCAATTCACCAAATCTAATGGTTTCAGAGCAACTTTTTTTTTCCTATGACCTAGCTCGTCCATAATCACTTAAACCCTCTGTTTGCTCTGTTGCCTCTTTGCTCTGTTTGCTATCGATAATGTTATATATTTTCCTTCAAAAGGTCATGTCAGTCTCGGATCATAGCGCACTTTAAATAATATCGTTAAGACAAATATATTTACTTGGCCTTAGTCAGCACGAACTGTTAATATTTCAAGCACCAATTTTTGAATGAGTTCCATTTTTGGTTATTAAACGACTTCCCTAACACCTTCCGGGAAACTAGATTTAGCCCCTGGGGTTTATCTGGTGTATTCAATACCGGTGACTAGAGGTAACCTCAATTGTGCATACAATACGTGAACATTGGAAACACCGATCTATGGAGTAATGTTAGGAAATATAATTGTCCGGTTTCCTTGCAAACTCTTACCTCGCAGAATCCTGCAAAAAAAAAAAATCGTGGACAACTCGTTGCGGAAGAGGCCCATGCCAAGATATCAATTGAGTAGCCGGATAAGAGTTACGGCTTTTCCGTTCGATGGTGGCGAAAGGTTCTTCTCTGGGTTTGGTTCGAAATTTGAGTAGGTGCAGTAAACTTATCGAAATTTGGATAGATATAATAAAATTATTTTGTCCTACTTCACTTCATTTACTAGAAGAATTACTTTGCAGGTTGGTGCATTCGTTTAAGATTTATTTGGTCCTACGAGAAGCAACCGGAAAGTTATGGTTAGTATTCCCAATTTTATTCAGTCACACGCATAATTGCGGCAAGTCCTGTATTATGACTACTTAATGATAATGTTTTGATAGAACCTTTTTTTTGCGTTATTAATATAGCTCCTTGTTTCTGCCTTTGTCTATTTCAGGTGACAATTGTATCAAAACTTGATACAGCCCATCGCCTTACTATTGTGAGTTGAATGTTCACACGTTTTACTTTGTCATTATGTCTACGTAGAAGTGCTGAATGCACTATGACAACGGTCGTTAGGTTATTTAATGCTATTTTTTGTTGATAGCACTACATCACGACAATCTGTCTTACGCTGACCTGATGAATAAGAGAGCTATATGAATCTTATTGATCTCTGAATAGGATTTTTTGTCTAGTTGAGCACTATGCTTGAACATTTAAGGAACCACTTTCTGACCTTGTCGAGACGTAACCTGGTAGATTTTGCTAGGAATATCTGCGTGTATTTATTTTTTTCACTTTAATTTCTGATAACAGATCTAGTGGTAAGTGAAACAGTTTAGACCGAGCTGTTCAAAACGTATGGGTAAAGGGAGTTGCCATCAATAATCATCATATTTATTTGCACATTCATTTCTTCTGAGTTTCGTTGCTGTTCTCCTGAGGAATTTTGTTTTCAGCATGACGCTCAAATGAATTATTATGGTACTCGGCTTGCTACCTGTTCCAGTGATAATTTGATTAAAATATTTGAGGTTCATTATATTTTTTTAGACCGATTTTATGTGTGAGGTATGGAAAAGTATAAGTGTTTGATCCTGGAAGGGAACAGTTGAAAGTTGCTTGAGTATTTTGAAGCCAAGAAAATACGTGACGCTAACTGAGAAACCGAAGTGATTGGTTTTGCTCGAATCACGTTTAATTTTCTTTGTAGATCTTATCTGTTGAAGTGGTTTATTCCAGCTAAAACCGTCGGGACAGACGTATCCTTCTGCTGAATTAAATGGCCATACTGGTCCAGTCTGGCAAGTGTCGTGGGCACATCCGAAATTTGACAATGTTTTAGCTTCATGCTCGTATGACAGGTGAAAAGTCAAATCACGTCTTCCTATTGTAGGTTGCATTGTTAGTAGTTTAAATCAAGAAACAAATAGGAGTATGCACTTCGACAAGGCACATCGCACTGTTCTGAACATATTTACTTTTAGTCCTTCAGTTTCATTTTGTCACCTGTTTACGATTCACGAAATTCAGTGGTTATATGCTTATCCAGTAACATCTCTTGATAACCTTAATATTGCCGTCGTTCCGACGATTGAACCCACCACTATTTATTTATTGCATTATAGTGCCCTTTCTCTGAAATTATGTGAAATTACAGACGAGTTATCATTTGGAAAGAAATTTCTGGCAAATGGCAAAGAATTTACGAATGGAACCATCATGATGCAAGCGTTAATTCGATAAGTTGGGCACCTTACCAGTTTGGTCTTACGTTAGCTTGTGCATCTACTGACACCACGATATCCCTATTGAGCTTCAACAAAGCGAAAATTTGGACACATCAACTTATTGCTAAAGCTCATGAACAGGTGTTATAAATTCTCAAGTTTGGATCAAATGGGGTGAACCGGAACACATAGATCTTTTGCAGGAGGATAGTATACTTTACAACATCTAAAATTGTTGTATGCGTTTTTGAATTAGATGAAAAATGTTAGAGTTTCCTAGACTGTCCAGCTTATGTAACGGCTAACTAATTGATCATTTTCTATTTATGATATTGATAGAGGGTTGATTTGTTACACAGGTAGGTATGAAAACTAAATGGCAAATTTATTACATACAGAAGAAATTAGAACAGATCTACACAGTGTGAGAATTTAGAGACTGCATGGTCCATTTATAAGACGTGATTTAATGGTATTCGTTTATGAAAAGCTTTATGAAACACTTTGTCCTCGCTTCATCGTCTCCATGTAGTTCTGTGGGCTTACGGACAAATTTCATCTGTATTTAAGTTTCAGGGTTGTAATGCAGTATCCTGGGCTCCTGCCGTTTATTCAACTTCCCTTGTTCACAGTGATGCACCCGTCATACATAAACGAATGGCTTCTGGTGGCAATGATAATTTTGTTAAAATATGGAGGTTGGTAAGCTTTGGTTATCAAATCGCTACTGTTATCGTCGATTAAAGAATTCTCGAAGTACTTTTCTGTATTGCTATGCCGTATATTCTTTTTCAAAGAGCAATCCTGAAAACGAATATTTCCCAGTAGTTGTCTTTCAGGAAAAAATAGTTGTGAAGGGTAGCAAAGTAATTGTCAATATGGTTTATTTGCAGGGAAAGGAAGGATGGGATTTGGGAATTAGAAATCGCTTTAGAAGGACACACTGATTGGGTACGTGATGTCGCTTGGGCTCCAGTAGCTGCTCATAACGTTAATACAATTGCTTCGTGTGGACAGGTATTTTGCGTATCCATGTTCGTTTCGAAACTGTGCATTTTTATTTAGTCAATGTCTTTTTGATAAAATATCACCGTTTTGAAATATCCCATTTGTTAACTGTCATATCTGTAGGACAGAAAAGTAATCATTTGGCGTTGTTCAAGCGTTGATCAACATCACTGGTCTGCCCAAGAACTGGTTCTCTTTGATGATATTTTATGGCATGTTAGCTGGTCTCTCTGTGCTACCGTTCTTGCAGTATCTGGTGGTGACAATGAGGTTGGAAATCATTTGAAATTTAAATTTTTTAATGCGAAGTATTCCCAATTTTTCTTTATTTATAATCAGCAGAGTCTATTTATAATCTGCTGTTATTTAATAAAAAATGACCTCGTTTAAAGGAAAATGCGTTTCACATTTTGTTAAGCTGTAGTGTGTTTTTTAGAGTGTGCGCAAGTTTTTTTTTTCCTTTTTATACCTACAAAGGTGAATAGCGCATTCGTTAGAAAAGTTTTAAAAAAATGGAACTAATTCAATTTGTAGTAAAGCAATATTTTTAAGACCTCTACTATACTACGTAATAATGAGATTCTGTCAGATGTTCCATTTTCAGATTTCTTTATGGAAGGAAAATATCCAAAATGAATGGGTACGTATTTCTGAGCCAGAAGAAAAGTGACATGTTCATGTGCGTCTTCATGCATATTGTTGTTCATTTTTTGAATTGATTAAAAAATTATGTTTAGGTGAGAATGCTTATCGTCCAGAGTTAGAGTACTTTCCCATGTTTAGTATATGCTTTGCAGTAATTATCATTTATGCTGTTTTAAACTTCTCTAAGAATAAATATCTTTTTTCTCTAAAAAAAAGGAAAAAAAGTGTTTTCATCGATTACCGTCACCTTTCTAATGCGTCAATCTAATGTTTTACTTTTTTAATTGCTGCAGACAAAGAAATTTCTAGCTGGTGTAGTTTCCTACTTTTATTTGCATTTTATTATACTCGCCATTTGTTTTTA
Source organism: Loa loa (assembly GCF_000183805.2). NCBI lineage: Eukaryota > Metazoa > Nematoda > Chromadorea > Rhabditida > Onchocercidae > Loa > Loa loa. The sequence continues at coordinate 140,985 of NW_018108223.1, read as the reverse complement.
GATTATGCGTTTATTCTTTGTGGCTTCGTTGGATTTTACAGATAGCTTCAGTTAGTTGGATGGATGCATTAGTGACTTTGTTAATTTATATTAGTGGCTGCTGTAGTTCTGCATCGCAGTATCTCTGATTACTATATTCAATTACAAATATTCTCCAATAAGTCCTTATAATTGATTGATTGATTGGTTTCATGCTTCAGAGTGTAACCAACGCATATTCAGGGACAGTTTAATTCGTATGTTCAAATTCCGTTAAAATGTTCAGAAAGTTCGACGAGAAAGAAGACATAATCGGTACTCAGCAGTTGAAGTCGTCAGCTCAGGTTCAAATTGATATCTTTCAATTCATTTCATCGTCTAAGGAGTTTGTCAAGGTTTCGGGATTTCTAGAAACAATATTGTTGCGTATTTCACCTCAGTCAATTCTCTGAATGTTGTAGGTTATATATATGATGTAGCTGCAGTAATCAGTCTCGAATGTTATGGATTATCTAGTGCCGAAATTTAGAAGTCTTTTATGGAGTTACATCCATGGATGTGTTGCAATTTTCGTATTTGTTTTGGGTACTTTGTTTTATTTCAGAAATCAATACGATCGAAAATACTGGAGCAATTGCCTTTACTAGATGATTATATTAACGATATATTGCCTAAAAAGGACAGTTTTAAACTGATCAAATGCAAAGGTTTGTTTCGGTTCTGTCCAATGAATTTTGAGGTCGTGTTTAAGACGACTTTTTGAACCATATTTTTTGGTTGATCATTGTTGAGACATTCATTCATCGTCATGAAATATCTTTCGCCATCATAACTTATTCCGCTAATGTAATATAGATTTCCAGAACATGTCGAACTCATTGCTGATTGTGACGGGAAGATACTGTTTATCAAACCGAGAGATGTGCCGTATTTCCCTACTCTTCGCCTCCTTCATCAGTACCCTTTTATTTTGCCTCATGAAAAGGTTGACGATTTAAATACTTCTAAACTTTGGATAGCTTTATTCTGCTTATTCCAGCTATTGGCATGACTTTTTCTTTTTTTTCTTGTATATGCCGTGATTGATAGTATACTCAGTTAAGAAGCGACAGTGAAAGCTTTAATTCCGTGCGAGTATTCACATTTCTGATAAATAATTTATGTGAATTTATGCGCTTCCCTCCCTCATGACTTACCTTTACCAAAATCCTCTTTACGTCACTGGTTAGTGCGTCAAAGTTCGACTAGTTCGCTTTTAAAGATACTTAGTGTTGAGATGAACAATAGCACTTTCTGTGGAGATTTGTGACTCAGTGTTTTTATTATAAAGATTTGTAAGCCAGGAATCTTATTCGAAACATTAAAGTTCAAGTGGAAAGACACATCATTAAGCTCCTGAAAACATGGTGACATGAAAAGATTTCCCAATCTGTTTTAGGTCGATAAAGGTGCCATTAAGTTTGTCCTCAATGGATCTCAAATCATGTGTCGTGGTTTAACCAGTCCAGGTGCCAGGTTAAATGTAGATGTCCCCGAAAATAGTGTGCGTTTTCTTTTTTTTTTTGAATGCATTTCTTTTTACACTGATTTCTGTATGTCATATAAAATTCTATACACAGGACTTCTTTTTTCTATGATATCTCTGTACTTCGGTAGAGTAAACCTCTTATTTGTACGAGCGGTGTGAGCTTCGACATAATGCGGCAAACTTCTACATATTTATCAGTGTCCTGTCCTCCACTTCGTGTTCCGGACGTGTTATGTATTTTGCTAAGTTGTTTCTCGCTTTTGAAAAATATTTTAAATTTCAGGTCGTAGCTCTAATGGCGGAGGGAAAGAAGCACGCGTTGGCGATAGGTCTTACAAAAATGTCTGCAGAAGAAATACTAACAGTGAATAAGGTGAAATTTGATTTTTTATATTTATAATGAAAGAAAAAAGCAGGATCGCATGGTTAGTTTAACACTCCAATAAGTTAATGCTTTTCAGGGTATTGGCATTGAAAACCTACACCATTTGAACGATGGCCTCTGGAAAGTTCATACAGTTTTATGACAACTAGCACAATGGAAGTAATGCATATGACAATCCAATGTTCTGTAGTTGACTGTAATGAGTTTGGTCGAATACATGTTGAACGGTCTTATACTATGGTGATATTTTATTTACCGTGATTTTGAAAACCTTTGTTTGCAGTTTTATAGGTTGGCTTATACGTGAGTCCCACTTAATATTTACTACTTTATAACTGAATTAAATTGACAAGGTTGCATAAAGTTCCATTGTTTATCTCATTTTTTCTGCGTTTTAGTAGTTATATCACGCTTCTGTAAAACTGATAGCGCAGTACAGCTTACATATGGATCAACTTAATGAGACATCCAGAATAAAGTTTTAAGTTTGTTAGTCAAGCACAACAGCAGAAACTATAAACAAGTCAGGAAGAACTATAAACACAAGCAAGGAACTATAGATGACATTAAAAAGAATGGGGGCGTTATATGCCGAAAGCTGTGGCTAAGAAAGTCGTCCATGAAACCGATGTATAACATCCTCGATATGACTTTTAAAGAACGTTATGTGGTTGACGGTACAACTTTTTCACATGAAAACGGTCAGCTACGAACCATAAAGAAGTAGGAAATTGAACAGAAATTTCATTCCAATCTATGCCAAAATCAACGATTTGAGTGAGGACTCGGCTATACAAACATATTAGTCACACTTCATATCAAGGAACTTACAACTACGAGAAAACTGCTTCAGTTCGCAATATTTTGGAATGCACAACATAGGAAATCGCCCAACGAAAATTGATCAGAAGACATTTCATCGCCTTTGTCCACCTTTCTTCGGCGTTGAATTGCATTTTAACAGAATACTCCATTTTGTTGTCCTCAATATGTTCTCTGTACATTCGATGAGGGAAGCGAAACTAAAACTAGTTCAACTTAATCCATATCACGTTTAAATAATTTTTATCGGTAAGTCTAGAACAATGATGTAATGTGAGGAATTTTGGTTTCACTGCATTCCACACGTTCTAGTGTACATTTCTTCCTAAGTTCACGAAGACGGATAGGGTACACAGTTGGAGCAGTTGATAAGGACAGAATAAATAAGTGGGTAGATTCGCCGTAGTTTACTTATTATCATTACTCCACATTCGTTCATGGTGATTTCTTCGCTAAAGGTTCACTAATGTCCTCTAACGTATAATATAGTCACAGAGTGTATGAGATGCTTTGTGCATCATTGTAAACGGTATGCAGGTGTTATACCGCATAGTGTTGACGATATTATACCCGTATACTGTTAACGATTACAAAAATTGCTAAAATGAATTGTCTCACATCCAAAATGGTAGTTTGGAGGAATATTTCTAAAAGTAGTATAAAACAAAAACATCGAATGATGAATTAACACAAAGTGTAACATTTCTACCTGCGCACGTTCAATATGTCTCTGCAATTGACAGAAACATTCCATAAAAGCACAAATGCCTTCATCGAATTTTTTTTGTCCAAATGGCTTAAAACCGCCACTGCCAAAAAGCGGCAATTCAACCCCGGTATCCAAACACTGGATAAATGAATGACTGCCAACTGGCACAATACGATATAAGCTGAACTGAACTTCAAGACAATCTGCTAAAGTCTGAAACATCGTTTCTTAAGTCTTTTAAACACAGGAAAAAATAACCAGCAGTAAACTGACCATGCTGTAAATAGTGTTAAACAGCTAACAGCTCAAGCTTACGTTGATCAGCAAAGCCACTTGTCCCCATGCAGCATTGATTTCGCTCCATTCAACCTGAGAATGTGGCAGCTGACCAAGACGAAAACCATTAATTGTACCAAAACTCCCTTGCTTCCAGATATGAAATGCTGTATTTAACACGTTGATTTTCGACAGTCTGTCACGCTGACTTTTCAAACAATGCACCTCAGCTTCCAGATCCTGCTCTTTCATTTCCATTCTGATTAACTGCCTTAAATATTCATGTCGCAAAAAAAGAAATAGTATCTCATCACTTCTGAAAGAATCAACTGAAATATGGATTACAGATACAACGTAATACCCACACCTTGAATATACCCAAATAGATGTTACGGCCAATCATATGATGATGCTGTCTTACACGACTTTTTCTTTCTTAATGGTGCCTTATTTGTTTACCAGACATTAAAAAAGGAACTTTTGATTGTCTCGAATGTTTATCACAGCTTTCTGAAACGCGGAAGGAAACCTAACACTCCATACTTCACCATCATTTTTTAAACAGCGGTTAATACTGTTGAAGGAGAAACATGAAACAATGTATACGAAAAAATTAGAGGTTGCGAAAATAACTTTGACAAGATGAAATAACCTATTATCCTCCTCCTTCCTTTCTATCTATTCTTCTGGCACGCATGCGAATGACTTTCTAACAAATTATACAAAGATAAATGAAAACCTGTGGTTGTCACGAAATACTCTCCATAACAATTCTGCCGATTCATTCTCTGCATATAATTCACTTTTCTTCTTTTTTAATTCCGCGTCCAATTTTGCCTCTTCAGCTTCCAATTTCTTTGATTCTACCAACAAAGAAGCTTCTTCATTCTATAGAAAAAACGATGTAAAATAATCACATGATGTCGAACGCTATTTTGAATTCCTCTTTATCCGTTTAAAGGAAAGACCAGCCTGAAGTACGATAGGATACGCTTACAGTGCTATAGTTCTACAGGCATATTAAGACTGATACAATTACAACTGGATGATTCTGCCAAAATGAATAATAGACTTGTGTTACCTTCATAGCTGTAAGCTTTGCTGCTACGATATTTCTGTCCATTAAGCGAGCATCCCTCCCTTCTTTCAACGAATCAAGCAGTTCACGGTACTGTGCACATTCTTCATCTAGTTCTTTTAAATGTTGATCCATCCCCGAAAGCAGCTGCCCTGTACAATCCTGAATTTCGTTTAGTAATGAGATAAGACACGACTAGCCAGGAAGGAACACTATAAAATACAACCCGGACAACTGGTATGACAAATCCACCTCACACATCGGTCCCTTTAGAGCTGAATTTGAACTGCATATTATATCAAACAGATTCCCTGTCGCTGCTGAAGAACCTTCTTGGAAGCAAAATGATGGATCTTCCTGGAAAAAAATATAGCATGCGTTACTCACACCAAGAAATTTGCATTTCCAGGATAGTGAAACTTCGACAAAACAAAATATGATGGTGGAAAAAACTATAATCCGACTGAAACAAACTAGATAAACTGATACCTCAATTAAAAACGAATTTTGTTGGTCTCCAAAGCACTCGAAAACGCTCTCATCCAAAACCAACTTATTCTGACAATTGAAGCATGTTGGGACGTTGTCATCCATTTCGCAGCAATGAATCTGTTTTTGGTGAATTGTGCAGTCTGCAAAAGCAAGTACTGCTTGTTCTCTTAAGTTATAACACAAAACGATTAACAAAACGCATTCCATTACCACTTCATACTAACTTAGTAGCAAAGGAATCTAAAGATCACTTACGTTTCCGATCTCAAATTTATTTGTTCTTAGTTCTATGTGATTCATTTTTCTCAGGATACCATCGCGCATGCCATTCAATATTACTGAAAGGTCTTAGCTACCTGGACCTCTTTAACAATGTTCTACGTGAAGAAAAGAGAGCAGAAGTGCATTTTATCGAGTAAGTACGACTGCAAAATAACGGTCCGGTGTATGCACTCCAATATCTATAAATCCTGAGGACATATTTCTCCACAATGCCACAACCCTCTGTCCTTCTTCACCTCAAGTTTTCAGTGCCTACTTTTAAGACTGTTGTTGGATTAAGATCGTATGTCCCTCCAATTGAGTGTTTACTGAATCGGCAATATTTCGAAAATCTCAAACTTGCGAATTCCTTGAGCCACCATATTTGCAGCATGCCAAGGAAGAACAACTATCGAGCTGTAAAAGTGAGTGGGCTCTCAAAGGGCTGTGATAGTAATACCATGTACGTCGGTGGACACGTTCACTGTCGGGATGTATTTGCACAACGGGGTAGTCGGGTGCTTGGTGTTGGTCAGTACTCGGGTGGTGTGCGTTGTCTAGTAAATGGGTCTGGGGGCAGATTCATTGCTTGGTAAGTGGAGCTTATTGGGTGAGTAAAGGAAACCAACACATCCTTTTTTGTGGTATTTGCTTGGTAACATCTTCAAAACAAATGTTAAAAGTTATGTCATGAGATAAATATGTTCTAACGGTGCAGCCACTGGAAGTATGAGGTCTTCGGAAGAAGTTTCTCGGAATAGGTGTTGGTATCAGCGTGTTCACAACCATTTTACTTCGTAAAAATTCAAGGAAAAGTTTGAAGATGTACCGTGATAAACGACCGACATTTATAGTCACAGCAATATTTTCCACACGGTATGTTTGCTTAGTAATGTACGCGTGAAATGTGTCCTAATAATTACGATTACTTTGGCTGTATATGTCTTGCGTTTTTAGCACCGAAACGGTGGGGTGTGTGACCGCCAAGAATTTTCGGGATGTCTTGGTTGTGGGATTGGGTATCCGGCATGCTTAATTATCTCGGTAAGCACGTCCATATATTATTTTCTGACGGTGTATATCTAATCCATAACTCTTCAACAGATTTGAAATGAATTATGCATAAAAAGGCATCAAGGGAAATCCTCGAAGCTTACTGAGTATTTCTCTTTTAGTATTTGTACAACAATAAAATACGTGATTTGCTTATACGTTTAAAACTAGACAACATGCGACAATTTCCAAGTCGTGTCATCTACCCATGTTTTGAATTTAATGCTTCATTTGACATGTTTTTACAGGTTTGACAAAGAAAAATGGTAAATTAGTTTTCTTGGGACTGGATAACGCTGGTAAAACGACACTTCTTCATATGTTGAAAGATGATCGTATGGCCCAGCATGTTCCTACACTTCATCCTAGTAAGCTCTTTCGTGTGATGATATTAGAATTACCCTTTTATGCTTCGAAAGTGTTATGGTATTGATAATGTGTCATTCTTTTACACACACATAACTTTCTTCACTGTATATGATCATCTTGACGAAAATTTGGGAAATATTACACTTTATGCTTCGTGAAAATAAAATTCTGAGAAAGGAGGAGCTGATCTGTACTTTTTTACAAATGACAGAAAAAGAAGGGGGAGAAGAAAAAATGATTCTCTATGTTTACAGAACATTTATGCACCATTCGCTTGAAAATTTTAAGATCATAGACGTTGTGCATACCTGGCTTTTTACTGATTCCGTTCCGTTGACACTGCTTTCAATTTATAGTATATTAAATGAGGTGATTCCAGCTTCTGAAGAACTCTCACTGGGTGGTATTCGCTTCACAACATTTGATCTTGGTGGGCATGAACAAGGTTAGTTTGGTAATTTATTTGTATAATCTAAACATTGACGAGATTTTTATTATGCTGATGACGTAGGTCTTATGATATAAGGTAGTGAATGCATTTTATAACCTCACTGGTTGAGTTTTAAGCGCATTATGTTAAACTGCAATTTTTCGTCATAAATCGCAATTATTACGCAAACAGCAATGAAATTATCTCGTCTCTATGAGATCAATGGCGTTTATTCCATAGAATTGAAATAATGAAACACTTTCAGCACGCCGTGTTTGGAAGGATTATTTTCCAGCTGTAGACGCTATTGTATTTTTGGTGGATTGTGCTGATGTTGAACGGATTGCGGAAAGTAGGCGTGAGGTGCTGTTTACTGAATTCGTTTCTTTAGCCACTGGAAAACGCAGAAAAGAAAAATTGTGTAATTCGATTGTTATTTAGGTACAACAACCACTTAATATTTTAAATCGGATATAGTGCTTTAACTTCTCTGTGTTTTCAGCTCGAAAGCTTGTTGGGCGATGAGCAAGTGGCTTCTTGTCCACTTCTGATTCTCGGGAATAAGATTGATAAACCAAATGCATTAGGAGAAGATCAGCTAAAATGGCATTTGGGGGTATCAAATTTGACCACTGGAAAGGTTCGTTTGTACAGATTTTTTGGTTTTTATTTCTAACAGAGGAGGTTGCAGTTCATTTTAAGTAGACAGTTCATTTTCATCTTAGTTCAGTTCATTTTAAGTAGACCTGCGAAATTGATTATCTATTAAGTCATCTGGATTCAGTAGCTATGCATAAATTCCTTTTAGTAGCTATGCATAAATTCCTTTTTTTGGTCCCTCACTGGTCATTATAATTTTTTGTGATTTGAGACACTTAGAAAACAATTCGTGGTTTAAAATTACTTTAATACGGAGCCAATTTTCCTGAACATATTCCACATTATGTCTGAACTAATATTTCCAAATTTCACTGAGTTTTCAAATATTATTATTTAGGGACAAATTTCGAGAATGGATATATCGTCGAGACCAATGGAAGTTTTTATGTGCTCAGTTTTAAGGCGTCAAGGATATGGGGAAGGTTTCAGATGGTTATCGCAATATTTAGATTAGATATTGCTCGATATGCTTCCCTAAATGATTTATCTGGAAAGGTGTTCACTTATTGTACTTTTCCAAATTTTTATATAATTTCTTTCCATCTTAAGATTATAATTTAATATCTGGTCGTTCTTGTCCTTGCGGATGTTTTTTTTATAGTTTTGTAACTAATGTTCATTAAATGGACGTTAACAGCGGTTAATAACTACAAACTTTTTTGAAGAAGTACCATGCAAGAAAGAGTTGCATACAGAGCGGCTTTAAAAATAATATTCGTATGTGTGGTACAATATCAATTTTAGTTATTTGGGTTGTTATATAAATTGGTTGAACTTATTTGAATGCTTTAAATTGGTGACATAATACATGAACATACACTTCATTCGGTGTGAGATTTTGCTAAATCATGAATGATCGAATTCAAAAAAAGAGAAACGATTTCACGTAGATAAGACTTATTTGCTAAGCTGACTGAAGACAAAGAATATCGAATGGGAAGGGATGTACACATTTCTACTGCTCTGTTAGTGTCAAGATTTGAGGTAGGAAAACGAAATTCATTAATTCAGCACATTCCGATATCGATGACTCTGGTTTCTGATGAATAATGCGATCCGAATAAAACATCAGAGTTGCATGTCCACAGTGATCATCAAGTTCAACTGTTGAAATGACCGTTGTTTAGTCAAGGTTATTTTAGGCAATAAACGGTATTCCTCTGGCTATAATCTTATCATTTACTGAGTAAGTGGTATATGAATCTGCCGGAAGGCTTTTGTGTTCGGTAGTTTGGATTATGTACTTTGAACCAGATGAGGTGCAGTAACAACTGGGCTCGATCTGTTTCCGATTTAATTTAGTGTGTTATTCTGGCTGATGACCAGCGTTTCACCCCCGGAATCAAAGTGAGATTATTTAGGCATGATTTCGTGAAGGATTCAGGTCGAAATTGCAGTTGGAGGAAGATTTACTTTTTTTTCCATATAGCTGGAATGTAAAATGGTTGTGGGGCATGAAGCAGACGGAGAAGCAGCTAATGTTATGCAATGCAGATTGGAGGTGTGTCCGAAACAACTGTTCTCAAACTGTTTAACATCACCGACATCATCCAGTTCCCTGTCTAAACATCTCCTGATGGAATACGACGATATCGTATGGATTAAGGAAAAAGTCCCAAACGATGCTGGGCTTGTATCTCAACTTCCTACCTCCATAACTGCCTCTGTTGACAGTTCCTCACCGCAGGTGTACACATTTTTCTAATAATTTGTGTAGTGAGTGAGACTTTGGTCAGTTCTTTTTCCTAAACTTCAATTTGTATGACAAGCAGGAAGGATCGAGTTTTCCAACACTCTAAATAATGGATGATAGGAAAAGCCTACCTGTAAAAAATAATTTTCTTACATCGATCATCACATTAATCAATCGTTATAGCAATCTGAATTCATGACTGTGGATATCAGCGCAAGGTATCGAAGCAGGTAGTTACAAAGCCGCTTCTTGAAATCTTGATCGGTTGGCAAATATATGACAGGACCTCGTTTTTTAATGCATTTTTAATTTGTTCTGTTGAATTGTCACTAATGATCACTTATATAGTCATATCCTCAATCCTGATATCATTTCATATCTACAGTTGCGTTCAGTTGACTATCTTCTTCGAAGTTTCAGGATAAAGTTACGGTCGGTAACGATGTATCATCCCATATCACTGTTCAGTTCTTTAATGGAAATAACAAGAAGGTACCCGCTGAATTCCTTAAGGAAAATGAGGAGGATGGAAATTCTATTTCCATTGAAGACTTTGATATCACGGAATATGAGAAAAAACTGTATGATAATGCGAAACAAACAATAAATCTAATTGGTGATCTGTGCAACCGTTCTGAACAAATCACTGAACAGCAAAAGGAGACGCTTCTTAGGTTGCTGCTTCCTTTTAGTTATAAGAGAAATACTGTTGAGTTAGCATTTTTTTTTTCGGATTACACAAAAAATTACATTTTATTCAGCCTACGTTTACCCATTTTCAAATTTTTCATTTTGTGGAATCTATTTATATCGTAGATCATTTTCACAAAAAATTAAACTACAAAAAATTTCTAGTTATAAAATTATGTTTTTGAGTTAAATTCTCTCAGTTTCGGTTTGTATTGCCAGATGTTTTTCGTCCATCGTGTGCTTTACTTTTCTCAGATTGGAAGAGAAACAGCAGGAATGCCAAAAGATCACTGAAAAAATGGAGGAAGTTGCAAGACAAAATGAACAACTTACTATTGCGAAACAAGAGGTTTGCATTTATGTGCAGACATGATTTCCGAGCAATAATAAAGCTATTCAGTAATCCGCTGACTTGATCTGTACTTTTCCTTTGTTGATGGTCGTTCAATCGAACACCCTGTTCGTCATTGTTGGTGCAAAAAAAACCTACTAAAATCTTTGTCACAGCTTATTGAAAAGTGAATTCAACGAAGATGTTTTCAAATTCTATCATTCCTTATCCAGCTGAACTGGCACCGCTAAAAATGATTAGCAGTTAAATTTAATGCATAGCTGCAGAAAGTTGGTTTACATCAGAATTTATATCTCAAAGTATTGCTTAGGGATTGTTTATCAGATTTGGAAACTAATCTTGAAATTTTTATGGTTTTGGTTTGATTTCAAAACATACACTACTACTGACCTTCAGTGTTATTAACTATTGAAGCTCGAACAACGCCTGGTTGAACATAGTGCAGATCAAGAAGAAAGTGGAATAAGCCAGAGCAGTAAGACGGAAGGAAACCTATCCCAGTAGGTTCTGCTTTATTTTTAAATCGGTTTTAGCACATAGAAACCCAGGGTGTCAATATATCTCCTTCAGATGATTTCCGGAGAGAAAACGATGAGACATTACTCTAATTTTAAGTCCCTATCATAATTTTGGACTAGGTCATTATTTAGGCAATTTTCTTTATTCAGTGTTTTAAAGGACGGAATGGCAAAGAGTGGATAGTTCACATATTAGTAACAGCGATTTATTACAACCAAACAGTGTTACGTTTCTCCAGAGCACCGATAAAATCGTTGTCACGGATCAAGACAACGGTTTACTGCTTTTCTCTGTAGAATTTGGGCTCATCAAGAAAGTTTCAAGTTCAGAGTGGAAATGGCCGCAGTCTGCTGTATACACTCCAGATAATAAAATTTTGGTAAATTCCTTCAAAATAGGATAGAATTAATCGTAAAAAACAATGTCGAGAAACTATACTGTGCTCCAGTTGCTGTTCTAATTTCTACGACAGTAGTATTGATTCATCAAATGAATGGTCGATCCTGTTTGCTGCTGGAAGAATGTTACTACTTTTCAGTCTATTTCATGCTTCAGTTATTTGCATCTTAATTTGAATTAAATGAAATTTAGTTAGTTGTAATAATCATTTGTTAGTCGTGGCAATTTCGATATCAGTGGTACAGTATGGTAACTAACATACCCGTGTTATGATTTCTGAAGCTAGTTTCATAGATTACAGTTTGTGATAAATTCTAGGAAGTTTCAAAGACGAATGACAAAACATAATTGAAACAGTTGTAGGTTTCCGCAATGGTAAGAGATGGAAGTGGAAACAAAACAGTATGGAAACGTAACTTGATCAAATTTAACGAAAACCTGGAATTCGTTTCGAGGATTGAAGGGCCAAAATGGATAGAGAATGAGACGGTTACTAGGGAGCATTTGTGCATTGCATTAAATGGTTACATATATTTATGCGTTACTGGAGATACGTTTTCGGCTTTGTATGAACTTGCAACTGATGGTCAGTGGACTGAACTTTGCCATAAACGGAGTGCAAGGTTTTCTAACATACAGGTGAGTGCTTTGCACTTCAATTTCCTTACTCATTTGTATATTATCGAAACTTTGTAAATTTTTGAATTCATCTGATTACCTCAATGCTTACTTTTCTTAGTTGCCACTGAAACCTGAAATTTGTCCTTTTGCAGCATTCATATGTAACAAGGAAAAACAGTTACAGGTGTTGGCTGTGATTGATGTGATAACAGAAGTTTTGGTTGTAGAACAAAAACGCGGTTACATTTGGCTGCTTAGTATTCGGGAATCCACTATATGCGACCGAAATATGATTGCTGCCGTGGAAAAGCCTGGAGCACTGTGCATCGATGACGAGAAGCAACTGTTTATCCATGATATTGGACAGTCGAAAATCCGCCTTTTAGAACCACGCACTTTCGAGGCAATCCAGGATGTAGCTCTTACTTCCAAGAATTTAACCGCTATCAGTGCTTACCAAGGACTACTTGTCGCTGTTTACTGCGCTGACAAAATTATACACCTTCATAGGTACTCATTAACTCATAAAAAAAGTTTCAAGTGAGTTTTGCTGTTTTGCATATTTTATGAATTCAAGATGTTACCTAGCACTTTAATTCGTATTAGAAACAGTGACTGCTTGCCTACCTATCAACTTTCATGCTAGTAAGCCACCAAAACTTAGTCGATCTTAGGGATAAACAAAGACGTGCCCCACTGTATATTTCACAAATCAAACGGTCCGGAAATTTTGATATTTTTCTCTAAGTCAGTACCGCTCACTCATTAATCGTACTGTGCCACTTTCCTAAACCTATTCAGGAATTGGATCGCTATATCCCAATGACCTACAAGAAATTTAACAATTTATCGCAATAAAGTTGCAAAATTGACAAATTGACTTTTTCTGTACAATAGACAGATAACTGAAAATTTATGAGAATAAAAGCTGAAAGGTTTTTGGTCCTGTAACATGAATTAACCGATTAATGAGCCATATATTACAGACATAAATTCCAACTCAATATCAGTTCGTTTCTGTTGTACGGAAAGGGTAAGAGTATATATACAGCAAGAGTTGGAAAATTTTGCTGATCTATTCCATCATTTTCCTTTCCCGACGATAGTATCCTGTTTTCTCCTAAAATTCTATTCTATCCTTTTAACAGATACTTATCAGATGACTCATCGAATGTATTACATTGTTCACGAACGATATAAATGTAGTCCTAAGACGCATCTCCAAAAAGATTGTGGAACAGACGGCATTTTCACAGTTCTGACTTTTCCGCTCATAAACTCTTATTAATAATTACATCTATTAGATAAAGAGCAATTTGCAGCATAAATTCATTCCCATATGTTACTATAATAAAATCGAGAAGTGTAACTCCCTTAACTATCCGAAAAGAAACACGACTGCTTGGTAAAGGTAAAGTCCAATAAAGAATAAAACGGTGGAGTAATGGAAGTCTTAGTTTTCGAGACAGAAACTATAGGATACGGTTAACGACATCAAACCTCTATTTCCGAAAAATAAGGATTGGACCGGCAAGATGAGTTAGATGCATCGAAGTCAACACCTTAAATGGTGTAGATATGATGATAAAAGAGACATAAAAAGATATCACTGTGAAATAAAAATAAATACCCTAGATTTATAAATAAATGTGATAAAATAGTAAATTAAATTTTAAAGAAATTTAGCACAAATACGAGTTGTGAAATTAATGCTGGCATTCGAGAAAGGACAAAAACAAGTTCTAACGAAATTCACAAAAATGTAAAAGAAAAATAAGCAAGAACGAACGAAATAATACCCGGCGTATGATAAGTTTTGAAAGGCATAGATAAGAGAGCACAAAATTCCATGTAATTGAAAAATTCAAAAACAATATTCCGCACGAGTTTGAATAAAGTTGCACACGAAAAAACAACATAATGAACTGATGTGAGGGAGAAATACAACACTCTTTGCAGCTATGTAAATTCTTATAAATTACTAATTTATGGACTGTTTTTTTCCGAAAAAGAAATTTGATGAGTCACCCTATCATCACTTGGAAGCTAAAAGGAGTAAAATGCAATCCGTGGTCAAACTGAAACCATTCTTCATAAAACGGAAGTTAACAGCTATTACAACAGTGAAAACGCAGAGTTTCAAGAAATATTTTGCTTAAGTAAGCAATATATGAGAAGGTCATAAAGAATTGATATGCAGCGATTGAAGGAAAGAAAAAGCAATCATTAACCGAAACTTTTGGCAGAAAAAAACATGTACATCTTTTTCATATATACCACTTAAGCTTACTTGAACATCCGGGCAAGATTATTCAGTTGGTTGCCAACATTCATGTAGAATTCTCCCTGACTTTCCAAATATGCCGCCATCATGTTCTTGAAATCCTCGCCAAGTTCATGATTTTGAAATGCTATTTCTGCTAGCATCATGTAACTAATAGAATCAACCTTCTCTTTCACTTTTTCCATATCTGCACTTGAAACACGTCCTTCTGTCGCAAGCTTTTCATTTTCACGCAGTTTGGATATTGCTGACTGCATAAATCATTATGAAGAAATAGGGCAATGATGTCATCGTTAGGACTCTTTTTGCAGGACAAGGAGTGGGACTGAATGCTATGGGAAGAGGTAAGCAGTGGAGGATCAACAAGAATTTCAGGTGATATGTTCTTCAATACAAATAGAATTGAATTCTTTTATAAAATGAATGCCAAAAACGTAATTAGCCCTGTCTGTTCATGAATCAGTTTAAGAACTGGCACTCTGCACTATTTGAGAATCAGATTTATAAAGTGTGATAACGTACCGTCGCGTCTTGTCTTAGTCTTCAGAATCTTTGAATATTTAATGGACTTCGCTTTCACTCACCCTATGAACGTTGACGATATCTGGTATGCAGGCGAGCATTCCTTTGTAGGAATACAATACATCCAATAGGGGATCTAACGATTTCTTAGCTAATTTCTCATGCTCATCACCGATCCAGTGTAGCGCTTTTGCTGTTTCTTTCAGAGCACTTGTAACTTTCTCATTTTCTGAAAAAATTCTATTGAACAAAAGTTTCGTTTCAGCAACATCTAAAACTTTTCGTCAAAATAATTATAACGGCTACTGTGCTTCACTTATTTCTGATGTAATACTTGGAGTATATCACAATGACAAAACGAGCATATCTAGAGTCCACAAATGCAAATGGAATCAAACTGAAGAGTTATATTGGTCACAAAAAAATTACAACTGTAAAGTTTTAAAAGAATATTGAGAAAACTTGCTCAATCAACTGAAGACATAAGTCCTTAAATCGTGCAAAAGTTGTTCAGTATGAAAATAAGAGCTAACTTGATGATGGGTTGACATCGAATGATCGACATAGACCGGTACAAGCTTCTCCCATTTTTTGCCAATTTGTTTTGTATGCTGTAAAAGTGTTATTACAAATATGAAGTCAAATTTTATGCATTGCACTTGCAAATTTTACATACAAACAAAAAAAAAAAAAAATGACGAGGTCATCATAAGATGTTAATTTCTATAACTCTAGGTGTCAATTACTGTACGAAACTTACGTCCTGCAAGCCTTTTGTGGGTCTCGCTGACTCGATTATACATGAAGTTAACACTCTCTTCAAAACTTCGCATGGAACGAGTAAAATTATCCACTTTCTGTTCGCTTAAATCAGAATAGAAATGAACTATAAACTGAGAAACAATATAAACTGACATCACCGGCGACAGCATATATTTTGCAGTAAATGATAATGGAAATGGAATGATATTCGGATTCCTTCAAAATTTCCATTAACTAGGCGCACCATATAATCAGTAGAGCTTTCAAAAGCAGCAAATTTCCGCCAGTTGATTGTTAGACCATTCTGATATGAAGAGCTTTAAGAGATGACCTGAAACTCGACCATGTTTCTACGATCAATAAATTTGAAAAACATACACATCATTGCTATCGAGTGGCTGACTTGGAACCTTGATAGAATAAAGAAAATTCCCTCCAACGTATTCATCTTTTTCTGCTTTCCTTTTACCATTTTTCCATTTCTTTTCATCCGTACACGTTACGAAATGTATCCACACGTCTGATTTATTGAGAACAGGATGCCTGCATACTTTATTGACCCAAATTTGTAGAATGTTCTTCCGGTGCTCAATAAAATCTTCTTCATAACGACCTGAACAAAAATTTATTTTCCCCCCAACAACCGTTCTCTTCAAATATGCATAATATACTGCAAAATCGACTAGCATTCATTTCGTATAAATGTACCAGCGACTTGTTTTTCCGGCAGTGGTGGAAGTGCTATTAGAATGTACTTCGCTGACATCCGCTCATGAAGCCAATCGAAATGTTTGTATCGTCGTGATACCTAGAGTTACAATCCATATTGATTATATCACAATTTTTTTCGCGGAAGTTGCTATTACTGTCGTTGACTATTGAATGCGTGATAATACGGTATGGAGGTTACGCCTTATTTCGCATTTCAGCCCACTATAGTGAGTACATTAGAAAGTTTAGCATTAACAACGATAAAGCACCTTGTGTTGGGAAGTTGTTAAATGATTCAAAAAGATGGAATCCATTTAAACCAAAAAAAAGTGGAGAGATCAAATTAAAAAAAGCTGACCTGTATGCCGCTGAGAGAGGATTTCACGCTATATGCAATGAAACTTTTCAGACCTTTCAGTTTAGATTCTTTCTTCGGTTTATCGACGATGCAATAATAAGGCTGAGTAACTGGAATCCATTCCGCTCCGTCCGCTGTCAGCTTAAAATTGAGCATGACATAATATCATCAGCAAATTTCCATACTGTACTAAGTTGTAGGGATATTATCTGGACCAATGGTTCAATCAATCCTTAGCAAATATGATATTAAACGTACAATTATTTCATGGTACTCCTCCGTTTTTGATGTGAGTCTTGAATTAAGTAGGATGTAATCTTCCATACCTGATTTGACGAAATTGGAGAATCTATAAACAATCAACAGATGTTATCTTTAAACACAACATTTCATTGTTAATAAAGCTTCCTATGTCATATGTTTAATTTCCGATCAGGAAACGTGATAATGAAGAACATGTGGAAACATGACATACCGATTTATATTTTTCATTCTAACTGTTCCTTGCTTGATCAGTGCATCACTCTTGGCAGCTCGATTACTGTATATATAACTATGCATTTCGGGATTATCTGCTGTATTTAACACACTTTCCTAAATGTAGAAAGAAAAATCGCTGAATAATGATCTACTTCCATTTTTCACTCACCATTACTTATCTTCGAAAATAAAAACACTGGAAATCTGAACACTTATAAAACCCCTACAAGGAAAACTATAGGGAAAAATAAGAACTTTGGTTTGTAAATTAAAAGTATAATTTTGTTTCACTGCACAAGAAAAACATGCAGGATTTCATTTTACAAGGAAATATTTTGGCTGTAGCTCATAATTCCAAATTCTTGAGCACAGCTCGGAAATCTTGAACTGCGAAGCTGAAATGGATATTATAAGTATCAAGCAAAATGTGTTTCCAATAGCATCATTTTGCCAACCTCACCGAAGTTTGCAAGTATAAAAATGGTTAATGATTGCTACAGAGGTCAAGAAATATACGGATATTATTATAAATGAGAAGTAAATCTATTTGTATGAAAGTTTAATGACACGAATTCCAATAAAAGTGAATGAGATATAGCTTTGCGAAATACGATAGCAGCAACGGTTCGTAAAGTATAAGAATGAAACGTAAGTCAAATATGCATAAAGGAGTGTATCAGGAGATTTCATCTTCTGTCCAAAACTGCGAAAATATGCAACTGCTTGATAAAACAGGATTAAAAGCATAACGTACCGACAATTCTTCGTCATCATCAGTCCAATCATCAAAATCGTCATCATCATGCAAGGCCGGTACCGGAGGTGTTGTTACATCATGCAACTGCTGAAAATAATTATCGTATTCAGTTCATCAGACTTTACGTTATAGACATCAAAAAACAAACTAATAATTAATTAAACAGAATGATCAATAACTTCCAATATCATGGAGTGGTTTAACTTGTTAGAACAGTAGGTTTAAGGCATGACCTCCTGCCATGCATAGTCAAGATGCAAACTAGTTGAACTGGACAGTTCATAATTCTGACAATTGAAAAACATGGGAGCATACAAATTTTGGGTCGCAAGATCCAACGTCAACAAAACAGCTATATAAAAGATAAAGAAACCTGTTCATTTGACGGGACGATCAACTGTGGATAATGAGCTGATGTTGGAGGTGCATCCCAACTATCTTCGACAGCAAAGGCTGGAGGATTGCGATGTTGTATAGCAACTGCCTTAAAATACATCAGAAGCAAAAAGGTCAAAAAATACCACATGCATAGAGAGGAAAAACTTATTCCAATAGAATCCTGAGCTAAGGAAGGATAAGTATGGTGAGGAACATTATTTTACATCTTAAGCTATACCAGTTGACTGATTGTTCGAGAACAGTAGGTTCAAATCTAAAGGGAATAACAAAACGGAAATAAGTGATACAAACACTAAGCTAAAAATCTCCTTAAAGACATTATCTCATTCTTCTCTGCAAAACCCAACTGCAAATACCATGATTAGCTTGCGACGGAATATTTATAACAGTTATTTAAAGCATCACTAATAGAAAACAACAACAAAAAATACGGATTGAATGTATTCGTTAAAATCCAAACAATCTTTTCGATTTGCAAATAACTACAACAGTTCATTTCAGTTATTGTTAGGAAAATTCCAACAACCATATCGAACCTACAATAATTTTTCCCGAAAAGATCAAAAGCAAAGCTTTTTAGTCCTCACATTTTAACGACAATCCTACATCAGTGAGATCCAGCAACATCTTGAAAAGATGGTATAAACTGTTCCGATTTGTCTTGAAATACTTATGCAATACCATGTTAAACGTAAAGACGTAAGGAAAGTGCTGTCGCGTCAGTTAACTATTGAACATGTAATATATAGTGGAATGAGTTCAAGAACGAAACGTATAAGATGCCAGAAGTGAACACTGAAATTATGCAAAAGCATGGTGTCTGCAAGTTTGACAGCAGGAAAAATTCACTTTTGGAAGAGTCGGTGAAGCGTTGATTTTCACAACGTAAGATTCTGGAAAAAGTCCATGTTGTCCTTTTGCATTGCGACCCTCTAGCCATCCCCCTTGGATACCCTGAAATAGTTCTTGAAAAAGATAAAAAAGAAGTGGATGAATGTAAAGAAATTTTTAAAAAGTATTAAAAATGGTTCCACGAAAAAAACACGTGAATCCGTAATAATCATACCTCTTTGATTAATTTTGTCTTCACAATACAGCTGTCCTCTCACATTTCCTCTAGGACTATATTTCTACTTTCCATCAACAAAAAAAAAAATATTAACTAGTTAAATTTGCAAGGAATCCGAACTGCCAACTTCATTCTACGAATTTTATAAACAGACCTCAAAAACTCCTTTTTTTTTGCAAGACAGAATACGAAAAGACATACTTCTCTGACAACCGTAAGGATTTCATTTACTGAAATAGACAACTCTCCAGAGTTTGGCTGCGCTTCGAATTCATAAACAGCTCGAACTTGAGTCATCCTTTTGTACTCTTTATTTTATACGATAAATCCCGCACCAGTCAAATACTTCTTCAAACATTAATGGATGATCTATATTTGCATTTTAAAACATTGCATCATTACCGAGCGAAAGTAAAGAACTGTAACAGAACAAGCAGCCAACAGTGACATAAATACCAATATTGATAACCAGTTTTTTCACCAACAATAACATATTTGGTAGAAACCACAGATACTACAGTAGATATCAAATGGACAATTGTGAAAATTTCCTCACGTAACGAAATTAATTCCAACCTAGACAAGGATACAAATTCCAAGTCAACTTTGTCAAACAAATTTAACCTTTAAATAAGGGATGCGCTATTGCACCACCCAGCAATTCATAAGAACTCCGTCGCAAAGCTATTTTCGGGTAATTCGACAAAAAGAAATATAAGTTCGATAAATTACAGGATGGAAGGAGTTCCTCCCTTGCTTTTGATAATGGCTCTTCGGTAGGATGTATCCAGCAAAACCTCCAAACTCCAAATAAGCATTCAAATTTGACATCATATTGGGCGATGGATTACATTTCCGCCCAGTAATTAGGTTGCTTTCATCATCTCTGCAAAGGCAGAAAGGAACGCGAAATTCTATTCGCACAGCGTGTTCACTTCAAACATGACAGCGGTGGACGTCTGGTGACCCCATGACCTTCCCGCTCCAGCCATGGTGGCAAGCAATTCCACAGCCCTCCATCGTTTCACAACGACTTCAGTTCTCAAATTGCATAACTCTGTTCAGATTTCTCCAATTATAAACAGTATGGCCGCGTTATGCAACACTCTTTCAAGTCCGGGGTTTTTCCGGGAGGGTTGGAATTCGAAAAAGTGTGGGGTTCCGCTGAAAAGTTTCCCTACTAAACTGATGGTGGCGTGATAGGATTTCCGACGAAATCATTAATGAATATGCTGGAAGAGGCTCATTGTGTCAACTATCCGACCGGTTCGTTTCATCTTACCGGAATGTTACTAGTTAATTACTATCAAAAATATATTTCGTATTGGGTATGGCTGCATGAGCTAATAACAGTGCTCTCTGCATTGGTATGGATTGCATGGCTCTCATACTCAGCGCTAACATCTCAAAGTAGGTGCGTTATCCCAATTAGAATGTTCTGAGGTAAGCGTAACACTATGTGACTGTAGAAACCGCAGATTTTTTGCATTTCATTTTACAGACGTTTTTGTTTATTCCTCATGGTGTGATGAGTCAATGCTCACATCAAAAAAGTGCGGCCAAAGCCTGACTCGTAGACTTGGTCCACCAGAGAAATTTCGCAAAGTGAAATAACGTGGTTGTTGCTAATCACGAAAATTTTAGAACTTCAAAGTTTGCATGACATAAAATGTCTTCTCTCCCATTAAATACTAATTCGTTTCCAAAGTGAATTGAATTTAACTACTTTTGTTAGAAAACTGGAGAGATTCTGATTTAATGAGAAGAAAGTTTAATTCAAACTGCGATCGATATGTGAAGATAGGTAGAGATACAGCGTTTGCATTGCGCTTCCCAATAGTTTGTAATTTAGCGGTACGATGTGCTGTGAGCGGAACTGGTTTGCTCTCGTGAGAGGCGGTGGTCGTGAGGTGGTATTGGTAAGGAAGTTCCGGTGGTGTCAAATCCACGGCTTCGGTTAATTAGTTAAAATTGTAGTTCAGGTTCCATTAAATTCTACTAAACTTGAACTCCAAATATATGGAACCTTGCAATTTTGCTTTATGGTTTCAGAATACTGCATAGTATAAAAAATTTTGATACTTTGTCCACTAATTTGTCCATAGTAACTTCATGGTTATCGATTCAAAATTATATCACTCATCAGGAGTGCCTTTTTCTTACTGTCATAGTTCTCATGACTTCTAATTGGTTGCATTTTCATGTCCATCAGTTTTCGGTTTCCCGAGTTGTGATGAGGGTCTAACTGATTAAACCTTGAAAGTAGGTGTGGTTGTATGGAAGTGCTATATGCTATTTATGTAATTAGTACTTATACATGGAAACTGAACAAACTTTTTCATTTCGAGTTAGAATGTTGGGACGGAGGAAGAAGAGAAAGATGAGAAATATAGGTTTACCTTATAATTTCTCGTTAGTTCGGATTAATTTCATGCTTTTCGATGAAGTGTTTATGGAATGGCAATGAACGAAATTCCAAAATCACTCGAGCCAATTGCCTCATTTGTTACAAATGTATTTATTTAGGAACTTTTGCTATCACCAGTATTATGTTCTGTCATTGTGCTATATAGACCTCTGAGTCTTCTGAAGTAGTGTGTTTCAGGTAACTAAAACAATTGTACTGATTTTCAGGTACTTGAAATGTCATTGGACAACGTAGGTGCCGTACGCGGTCCACAGTATCACAAACGCGATTTCGCGACATTTGGACATTGCAAAACAAAAGCCGATACAACCACTGATTTGGGTGAAGAATGCACTGATTTTTATAATATCAAAAAGCCCACGTCGGCGTCATCGGTTACACTGAAGCAGACCTCGACACCATCACCAAGTTATCCATCGGCGAATTCGTGGCCTGGGTTTGGAAGCCGTTATGCTCATATCGGCGAAGACATCCAAGTTCCTACTGTAGACTCTATCAAGTCACCATGTGGCGCCAAGTGCGAATTACCTTTTCGACAGCAAAAGGTAAGTCTTGAATTTCTCATTGAATAGTGCGGAGATATGGGAGGGCGAGATAGTTTGATGGCATATTGGAAGTAGTTCTTTGGTAACGAAATTTCCATTTGTTTATTGGTCTGGTAAATGCTTTTTACTTTTTTTTCGTTCGACTCGCTCGCACTACATTCGTAGAATCATATTCACTTCCACTTTTTTGAGCATCATAGACAATGTAATAGCATTGGAATGCAGGCATTGTTTTTTTTTTTTTTCAGCCGGGAAGGCGTGTATATGTATTTTCATCGAAGATGGCAAATGATGCAGCCATCGGCGTGCGCCAAAAAAAGTATGAATCGATTATTGCTTGGCATGAAGCGAACTGCCGGCCGAGCACTTCCAAGTGTGATTTCACGGACGATTGTCAGGCAGCGCCCATATTGAAAAAAAAACGACGTAGTGTGGTTAGTTTTCTTGCTGAATCTTTTTGTTTTGAAATAATGCGATATTTGACTACATGAGATGCTGATTATCTGAACTAGAGGTTTACACATATGGTGCTGAAAATTTTCAATAAAAGGCTAATCTTAACAGGAAACTAGAGACTAACTTTCGACCACGGGCTTAAAAACTTGGATTTTTTTGATAGTAGAAAGTACACGTTGAAATGAAGCAAAACACTGATTTTCGTTTTTCAGCTTTTAACCTCTCAATTTCAGCAAGACTATCGGAACG
Organism: Loa loa; assembly: GCF_000183805.2. NCBI lineage: Eukaryota > Metazoa > Nematoda > Chromadorea > Rhabditida > Onchocercidae > Loa > Loa loa. The sequence continues at coordinate 117,649 of NW_018108223.1, read as the reverse complement.
GATCACCGATGAGATCATGTGGTACACCTTCCGTATGCAGCCCATCAAGTACAATGCTTCCAACGCCTTCGCAGACAAGCGGAGAGTCGAGTGGTAATCCACCAAGTAATCCTTCTGAAACACCTTCTGGTGAATTGCTCAACCCTGATGATCATACTGATATTGGCGATAATCCGTTAAGGTGCTAACTAATAGTTCCTCAACTCATATTGCTATTAACTTTTTCCATTTTGTTGTAAATTTGAGTCGAGTACTTCTCCTTTTTCAATTAAACATGTTCGCATTTATAGAAGGATGGAACGTATGACACAGGATTCGCTTTTTGAGCCTCCCTCAAAATTATGTCGTACGTCTACTGACAACAGCCAACCTGCGAGAAGGTTGGTTTAACCATAATGTTGAACCGAAATGGTTTTTTCCATCTTACTTATGTTAGATTCCCTTACTGATTGACTAGGTGTGTTTTTTGATTTTTTATTGTAGGGGTTTAACTAGGTGATTTGCTTTTTGACCGCCAACTTGAAGGCTACTGGTATACAGTTATTATCATTCCAGTCATCTGATACGCTAAATGTCTAATGTTTATGGTTACACACATTTCAGAGAACAGGATCGTAATGCAAAGTTGGAAAAAATGCGGACACTTGAACAACAAATAATGTATGATAAAGCCAAAACAGAGTGGGATCGGATGATGCATGAGCATGAAGCAATCAAAATGACTCGTAGCCATATGCCTGCTCTGATCCCACCTTGTTCCTCTCAAGCATCAGTTCCGGCTCCTTATCCATGCACATTTGCTAATCAGAATGGAATTCTGATACAAGGGACATGTCGACGGCCCATGTATCCACAACCGCTACAATCAACAGAACCGCCATCATCAATGTCCAATATTTCCATGAACACTCCGATGATGGTCTCATTGCCGCAGACTTCTGGGCCGAACATGCCGATGTCCCAGCCCTTAAGGCCATCGCTAAATCCATCCGCCTGCAGCATGCAGTACTCACAGTGCGGTTTTATGTGTTGTTCTTATCCCCCTAGTAACTACCCTCCCCCCCAAGGTTATTCTCATATAAATGGTACCGCATCGTCATGCTTTCCTTCCAGCTTCGTCTCCAGCAATGGAAATGTGGCACCACAACCCAGAGAGTAAGTTGTAAATCCGTAGAAACGATACTGTTTTCGAAGCGCTGGATTTTAATATTTGGCCCAAATTTCTTGTGTATTAGACAAAGTCGTTTATATCGCAATTCTTTTTAGCTATGGTATGTACCAACAGGGAATTCGGACGGTATGCTCACCGGAGAAAATGGAGTGTGATATGTGGAATAGGCAGATACCGGCGGTCCCTGCTGACTTTAATAATACTTTTCCAGACCATAAAGTGCAGTACCACCCTGTAAGTAATATCCAGTCCTTTGCCATACATGACTACTCTTCGAGGTTGAAACATTTTCTGGTATTAATATCTGCAGTTTTCCACCAGCTGAACTCAGTAATCTTGTTGTAATGGCAGCCACAGAATAGCACTGATGCATGGCGAGATGTGTGTTCACACTATTCAAAAAGGGAGTACACTGTTTTAGTGAAGATTCATTTCAAGACACCGAAATATTAATGCATAAATCTCAGAATTTTAGCTGTTCCACCTTTATTTAATCCTTCATTATTGTGGTCTTCGATAATTCTGATACCTTCCCCGCAATTGCATTTCCGCTTGTCAGGAACTTCCGGAACATATGTCTCTTCTGGATTCCGCGCAACTAGGCCGTCTTCACTTTTATATTACAATATTGTTCTTTAAATTTGACTTGAAATTTCGTTTTGCTGCTTCCTTGCTGAAATTCTGTTCTTTTCAGAATGGTGCAGTGGTAGATGGCAAATTGTTGGATGTTGTTACCAGCACGAATCCAATGTTTGCTTAATTCGTTCGTTTTTCCTATGACTATTTTTCATGCTGCAATAAACACTTTTTTGTTTTTGTGATGCACCTTCTATTATGAATAAAATCTCTGGTAGTGCATTATTTACTATGTACTTAGAAATGATAGAAAAGCCAAAAGTTTTACAAAGTGTGACATGGAAACTGTGTATTTTATGCCTCTTACTGGCTATGTAGTCCTCTCTTCAACAGATTTAGCTGTCTAGGGTGATGTCCCTTTCTGTTTGTTTGCATATGAAGTCTCGATGACCTCTGAATGGTATAAAAAAAAAAGTGAACGACCGAAGTTTCATAAGTTGAGAATGAGACTGGATGGGTTGTAACAGGGGGAATCAAGCTGTCTCTTATTCGTTCCCGAGCCATTCATCAGAAAAGGTCGAGTGGCTGTGATCTGGTGAAACAATAATGATGTGGTGGTCTGGACTAACTAGCCGTCGTCCACTTTCTCTGCTAGGAAGGTAGACAAAGGGAAGGACGACATTTGTACTTTCATTATCCCACTCTTCAGTCAGTCAACAAAACAGAGGAACTTTGCATTTTCACAACGAAACAACAATTCTAAACGACTATGCGGTGAATGATGTTGCCATTGATTCAGTATTTTTGCTCGATGATGGAAAAAGAGAATGGGAGGGAGCATCGATGTGTCTGTGTTATGCTTTCGGTCTTGTCTATAAGCACCATCATGCTGCGTTTCCTCGAATCTAACAGATTTTCACACTTTCGCATCGTTCACTTCAGTTTTATGCTTTAATCTCTTTTACAGAGATGAAGCATTTCGCGTTGACCACATTAAACGTCACTTCTCCCATTCATTGTTTAGAAAGTAATTCTTTTAAATGTTTCATGTAGACATGCCAGGCTTAATTGTTCCCCCAGGATTACTTCGGTCATAGTAAATGCTATCATAGGTTATTCCTTCTTACTTATCACCACGTAATTATTATATTATCACGTACTTCATATTATTATTATGAGCAGGAAGTCTGATAAAAGTTGTACATATGGATTGACTCCAAAGTGTCACTGTAAAGCCATGGCAATTCAATGGCAGTTACCGGAAAAGGCTGAATTGTCAGGCAATTTTTGCCTATCACATGCTCCCTGCTCCTTTTCTCCCTCCCTCTATCTCTTATCTATTCCCTAAATTGAGGAAAAATCTGTTTAGTGGTTAAGAAATTTTAAGCACTCTTAAAAAAAAGATTAAAAGGGAAAGGGAACGTGATCTTCATTTCGTGGAAGGGAATTAATCATGAAAATATCCGGGAAATCTAAAAATATATGTAAAATCCGCGAATACATCCTTAAAAACAATCATAGAGTGCTTTTGCAGAAATTTAATGGGTGACGTAGGCGTATCACTGTCAGAAATAGTCGAAGTACGTGGATGTGGTCTAAATGATGATGAATTGCTTGCATTAATTATCATTGGCTGTGAAGTGCTTACTAAAACGACTGCAGGAGTATTCTCTCCCGAACATGTTATTTTACACACCGACGGTGAACTTGAGGTTTGTATTCATTGTTTCTTGGTTTTCAAGAAGTCCTTGGAAAGTGTTTGTGCTGCAGAAATTATTCCTGAACTGTTAAGATTTTCCAAAAAGTTCTCGAAATCCATCTTTTAGAGTTGATTCATAAGTAGATTGCAATAGAATGAAATATCTTGCAGTATTTGGATACTGTAGTCTACCTCACCTTATTTGCTAATTCTTGCAATTTTTTCCAGATAAAATCCGTTTCGAGGGATAAAGTAAGCAGGGAATATGTACCTCCTGAAATGCAACAAGGCAATACTGATGTTGACCCAGGTATTAGTGTTATATGTATACGTATATGTATATATACATGTGTATTATATATATATATATATATAATATGTTGCGTTTTTTCAGACCTTACTGGCAAAAAATCCTTTGTGCAGTGAATGGTTCTGATAAATATAGGCGTGAACCATCTTCAGATTTCGATGTTTTAGTATCAGTCCTTATCACTTCATAACCATGATGTCACTATTGATAAGCTTTTTTTTGCATGACCCTTTGTGAGAGATGTTTTCACTTCTATTTGCATCTACTGGAAAACTTGTGCGAAAGTCGTTTAAAATGCAGCTGAAAAGATCGGCATTTATAGTTTCATGAAATTTCCAGGCATATACATTTCGAAACAGCTGGACGTGGGTCGTTTTTTTTCTTTTTTTTTTTTAGGCGCTGTGCATGTATATTGTCTCGGGGAAGTTATCCGATTTGCTGGTGCTGCCGAATCAGGCAATGCAGATTTGTTTTCTTTGTTGAACGTAATGACTGTGGCTCATATTGCTACACGGCCATCCGTCACTCGGTTTGTTTGCTATTTCATTAATCCTTTTACTAACCCTTACTTTATGCTTACTTTTTGTGGTTATAATCTGACTCCAATGCTCATATTTTGATTGGAACTGGTCAGGATTGTTTGCAATTTTTTTATTAAGATAGTGTTAGCATATTTTAAGGAGAGTTACAGAACAGCTGAATGGATATATAACTGTTATTCCGTTTAAAAAATAATTGCATTTTCTTTTTCTCGAGCTGAAATTATTTCTCACTGGCAAGCAACAAATTTTCATTTCTTCGCTTTGTTCTTACTCTTTCTTGGAAATAGCAGAAAGTCGCTATGCTGGAAAACGTTACTGTACCGTGACCGTTCCGATTGTGCACAAGTGTAATCCCTACCATTTTTCTAGCCTTGGACAAATGGCTAAAAATAAGCTTACAATTCAAAATCCAAAGGCTTTGCTGGCAGAAATGTATGTTTTAGTTATGGGTGATGAAGCGGAGGATGTCGATGATGTAAGTGATGTTGACCTTTAGATTTCACTTTAAAATTTTGCTGGAGAAAAACTAAAGCACTACAAAAGTTTTTTAACCACAACCAATTGAATTAACCGATGAATTAAAGCAGTGATTTTTAATATCTGATATGAATCAAAATCCATACACAAGTCCTTCAAGTTATTCATGCACGCGAAAAGAGCGCAAGCATCGTTCACGTCAGTTTATTGTGTTGCTGTGATGAATTTATTTCAGTTAGACATTTCTTCTGGTGAATACATGCCAAATTCGCTTGGTGAAAATGGTGGTTTGAGAAGCTTGAAGTGGAACCAAGCTGGAACAAGCAGGGTATCGTAATCCTAGATGAAAATTATTTATAAATAGGGTCATGACCGCTTTTTAGGCTTTACAGAAAAATGGAAAATATGTCCTACATGGAAATCTTCCTGGTTTGTTGGGTGTTGATACCTTACATTCAAATAATGTTTTATTTTTATGAAAGCTGTATGTTTCCCTTCATTGGTTTGTTGGAGACACTTGAAGTACTGTAACGATGTTATTTTAGAGCGATACCTGTGATCGATCTAGAAAAGTGACACAAGCAGATCCATTTGATGGTGGAGAAGGCACCGATGTTTGGGAGTTATCAGGGGGCGATCCATTTAGTTCGGTAACGATCGCAGATGAACAAGTGTTGCAAGAAGCAAAAGATGTAAATATAAATTTTTTTTTTTATTCCATCCAATAAAGCGGGCAGTGAGGGACCGATTTATAAATCATTTGATGATTTCCTCCTTCGTCCAAGTTTGAATCATACATCACTTTTTTTGTCTATATCAAAGATTTTGACTCAAAAAAAGGGTATTCAGCAGATTGCCGTTGACTTTTTTTTCGAATTCTCCTAGGAAAATTTGTCCTATCTTAGAATAGTATCCTGCTGTTAGATATATAGTAGCTGTGGGAGACCAGACGAATAAAGAAATTGCTAGGGGAAATATTCTCCACCTATCCTCCACTTTTTTTTTCGGAATATAAAGCCATGTCTGCTTAACTGATAAGGCATGATTATGCTCCAAGAGGACCATTTTTAGTAAGAACGAGCACCTTTTTGGATGCAGTAAAATTTTATAATGTTACATCAGATTATTGGAAATGTGATATCTCTTTGCAGGAAAACAGTCTACTACAGGAAGAGAAACAACAAAAGTTGTCCGCAGGTAAAATTGGGGTGCTTTTGGAGCAAAATGAAGAGGAAGGAAAATCGGTAGTTGGAAACAATTTGCATAATTTGCCGACGCAATCTGTTTCTTACGATTTTGATGATGATATTGTGGAATATAGCGAAGAAAATATTCCTGCCGATGAATTGAACTCCATATCAACGGTTATCACTGCAGAACATATTGAGAAGGTTATATAATTATGGTCACATTAATTAGGATATCGATTATCATTTAACAAGAGATGGTTAGAGTGTCAGACCTTAATTTTTATGATGTAGTGTACATACTAGGATATCGGATGGTTTTTTATATGACTATGTGTAAGGTGATCTGACAGAAACTGTCACTGAGTGTGAATTTGTAAATTTGTGGATTCAAATGTGAATTTGTCTAGTCTCATAGCTTGAAGTTATATAAAAACTTTAAACCAGGTCATGTTGACATCGTTTTAAGAATTGGCGTTGAGTTTACGATTTAAGGTGAGCGAAATTTTGGATTATAATGGTCATAAGCTTCTTTCTACCAACATAATCCATGAATATAATGATTCTTTGTCTTCTTTGTCACCCATTTCGGAGGTCAGTGAGAAGTCAAAACTTTTTACCGCTTTAATTATTAAAGAACTTGACGAGAAACTCAGATTTAAAATATCACCAATTTCTCATTATTATATTCATTTATGAAGTGTACCATAATAAGACGAGATGGTTGACCATTCATTCATTGCTACTTTTTAGGTTGACGAAGGACAAAAAATGATTGCATCTACAATTCTGTCTTCAGATTGCCAAAAGGTAAATTCAGTATAGTTTTGCGGTTTTTTCGTCTGTCGCTTCTCTTTGTTTTAGGATCTTTATCTTCTCGACAGTTTTAATGCGGAACTGTAGAAGCGAACCAATCCGTTATCACTACCATTTTGTATCTTTAACTCTTCTGTTATGCATGAAATCATTTTAATATCTGTTGTAGATTGCTGATAAACAAGGTTCACTGGAAGAATCTAACTGTGATTCACCGTCCAGTAATAAAAATGAGGATGTACCAGAGCTTGTCTTGTCAAAAGAAGTGAGCTGTTTTTGTGAAATGTTCTAAGAAAAAAACTTTTTGACAAACACGTCTGCACTCACTCCATTATAGGAAAATGGGAAAGAACCGCCATCACGAGTTTTGGAAGCTAGGGTAAAAGGAATCGTAGGTACAAGAAAAGCTTCTGGTATCTCAGTTGCTTCTGGTTAGTTAATTATTCTTAATGTTCATTTTAATTTATTTTTTTTTCTGCAATTAAGTGATAGCGTTTTTACAATGCTTTGACTTTTCCTGTTCTTCGAGGGATACTGGTGCTGTTATTGCGATATGCACTCAGATTTTATTCTGAAGTTGAGGAATGTTCATGGGAAAACTTTTTTACAGTAATTTATTAAAGCTTCAAACATTACGTTTTGGTCGATGTCCAAAGTTGACCCTTATATTTCTGAATTGTTTCTAGAGCAGCAGTTCATGAGGCGAAATTCGCTTTTGCCAAATAGGATAAGTGGGCGAAAATCCTCATCGAAACATTTCAAACGAAGGGTAAGGACACACTATATTCTTGATTTGGTATATTACGGTAACCAAGGGACGGCGTCTTTTGATATATATGGTTTCTTGCCAGTGGCAGTTTATTTAGTGCAGGATATCAAAAGATTAGTTTGTCAGCTGGCGTCTTATATCATTTTTAGAATTTATGCATGGTCCTGTTGGATGTTTTTCGCCAGTGTTTTTTGATTGGAGACATTTTTTAAGGCACTAGTTCGAGTTTTCGCAAAACATTATGTTTTTATGCCTTTAATTTCAGTTGAAAGCAGAACCAGAATTTGTAAAAAATGCGAACGCGTCATCTATATGTTTGAAGGCACCCGCTCAAAGAAAAGTCATTGTTGTTTTATGCAGACATAGGCTTATACAGTTCCAATTTTTTAGTAATTATTGCTATATTGGATATCCTACTCACTGTGTGGATTTAGGAAAACTTTCTGTCCTTCTGCTGCATTCATTATAACGTAATGGAATTGGGAATTAGGCATGCAAAAACTTTTCCATTTTTTATTATTTGTGAGAGGAACAGATTATTTTGCTGTATGAATCATAGGTGTTCATTTTATGTTTATTGGAAAAGTGACTGACTACTAATATGCCTGGTGACTACTAATACAGACTACTAACATATCTGAGAATTTATTGTTATCTTCGGAATCGAGAATATGATATTATCATGGAGCAGAAATATTGTAATTCAAATGTAATATTTATTTTACCGACCACTTCAAGAATAAAATTCTGCATACCAAATTTCTGTTAGCTCTGTAGATGGCGAGCATTTCTTTTTTGGTGTTCGATCTGTTCGATGTTTTCTTTTTACAGAAAAAGGTGACACTACACAGAATAGAACATACGGACGTAACCGTTGAGCTGCTTAGTGGAAAGCATGTTGAAGTGAGCTGTCGTTCGGATGCTGTTGCATCAGAAATTGCTGATGTTGTCATGAGGCACATGAATTTCAGTGAGAACTCGTTCTTTGGTTTAACTGTACTGAGGGGTATGTTTAACTCATTTTGTGTTTATTAATTACCACTTAGCAGTTTTATCACTTAGGTATCTGGTGGCTACTTCAAATGACTTTATAACAGCGTTCGATTATGTAAAATCGGATGGTAACATTTGTGAACCTCCTTTATTGTAGTCAAATATGCTTTTTTGAACTTCGTTATTAAAGCGTTCTAAAAGACTATCAATATATCTGAGAATTTATTATCTTCAGAATTGCCTAGAATACGATATTATCATGAAACAGAAATATTGTAATCCACATGTAATATTTATTTTACCGACCACTTCAATAATAAAATTCTGCATGCCAAATTTCTGTTAGCTCTGTAGATGGCGAACATTTCTTTTTGGATGGTCATCAACGTCTGGAAAAATTTGCACCACCCGGTTGGAAAAATGCAAGGCAATATGGATCATCCAAAAGGCTTTACATGTTATTTCTACGCTTTCGATATTATCCAGCATCAGTCGCCTTTATACGGTTTGTTAAACAGTATAGGAAGTCATTTCATTTTAAGGTGTAAAGTAAAAGAAGGAATTCCTCCCGTCATTGTGGATGTGTTTCTCGATCTTTTCTGTTTCTGTGCTCTCTCATTCTTTCTCTTTTTTGGAGATTTCTCTGTTATTAATGATAGTGTTTTCCTTTTTATAATTGCTGCTTCATTTTCGCAAGGTGTGTGTTGTACAAGAATTTGAAATGAGCCTTCCCATATCATTATATTCTTCCAATAAACCGATATTGCGAAAGGCCGGTATTTCCTGCACAACATAAGTGGGCAATTTCAGAACTGAAGTTGTGCTTCATGAGTTATACTTACAACTGCGGCGGGACATTTTGGATGATCGCATTCAACCAAAACGTGGTTTATTATATGATTTAGCTGCATTTGCTTTGCAAAGCGAATACTCTGATCAACCGAATGTAACAATTTTGGACTACTTTGATGTGCAACATTATATACCGAAGGTCATATTTTAATTCTTTTGGAACTTAATATTTTACTGTTGACTCCTTATTATAGTTTTTATTCATTCATTTTTGGCATCCATATTTCGTTTTTTTTTTTGGAGTCCCCATTGAGGATTTAGTAAGTCTCTCATCCCCAATTTTTTAAACCTTTAATTGTCGAAGTATTTGTTGATAGTTTTACTTGGTTTTTAATCTGCTTTTACAAACAAGTGTAAACCGCTTAATAAATTATTTTGCAATTCCACGACGAAAAATGAATGTATTGTTGAGAGGAAAGGTGAGGTTTAATGATCAGGAAGATGCACTTTGTTCAATGACTGATGACCTATAGATCACTTCAGATTGGCATGTGTTCATACACCAGCTATTTTGTTATGGTATTTCACTTTAGAGGTGTTTGGATAACTGCAGCGAAAAAACAGTAATCAGGGATGTAATGGAGAGGCACGGAAGATACCGCGGAATGAAGCATCAGGACGCTGAGAAGCGTTTTATTTTGGTGAGTTTTGTGTGTTTATTTCCTGGAGGATTGTATGATTTCGAAATGTACTACAAGGGTTGAATCAGTATTTCTGTGGTATTTCTCGGCACTTCACAGCTGTCTACTATTGCATGATAAGGAATGAGACAGTTGGATTTCGTTCAGTTCATATTTTTCATGTTTCAACATTAGTTGTAGACATTCAATTCCCACAACTAATGTTAAAACATGAAACATTACACGCAGAAATTTTTCTCACCTGTAGTATCTGGCAGAAAGCCACTACTGAAAAACTGGAATCTATTTTAAATTAATATTGATAGCATAAGTAATCTTTTTCCCTAAAAATTTATGGGTTCATCCAGCGCGATGAGACACTTGAATGTTATTGGCTAAACTCACATCGGGTATTCGTGCTGAGCAATAAATTTCTGTCGCTCTGTTTTCCAGCTCTGTCAACGGTTACCTGATTATGGTGCTCATTTACATCGCGTTTTCGCATCTAAACCATCGATAAATCTCGGTAATACTCCCCTTGGTGACCCTGAAACTGGCGTGGCACAGTGGATTGCAATTATGACACGTGGTATTGTACTTTTCGAAGAAGAAAGGTCTTCATTGATTTTTTGAAGTAATTGAAGCATTCGGAATGTTTCTCCTTGTATTATTTCAAATTCTATATATTATTTTTAGTGGTGGTCGGCATGCCCAAATAGAACACCTTTGGCAAAATACGCAAACTTTACAGTTTGATAAGAAGCGCTTCGTGATTGCTTCCGAAATCCATGAGCCATCCACCAATGTCTTCTATACCGACCATTATACTAAGTATGCGTGGAAAGTTTGTTTTGTATAGCATGCACTCGTGTTTCGTTCAGTTGTGAAAAATGTTTTGCTTTGTATTATCATTACTGTTTTCTTAACTCTGTGTATTGTATGTCCATGTGATTCAGCAGCTTTTTTCCAGAAGTGCCTATTTTGTTCGTTTTGCGGCTTCGCAGCATCGTTTTATGATAAAAATGCGACAGTGGAATCATACTTTAAGACGTGATAGCCCTTTCCAGTTCCGTAGAATGCCGGATGTTGGCGCGGATACAAATTTTATGGAAGAGGTTTCTGACTGTATTAATCTTCCTCCTAAATTATTCAGCATGCTCAGAACATCTTTAGTATCCTAAATGCATGTTGTAGCATATATGAAAGAGCCTTAAAATGGTTCATACGAGCTCATAATTAACTGTCAGTCAGACTTGATAAGCATATGAATTATCGGTTGCTGAATATTAGCTCACTTTAAAGTACTTTGTTTTCATATTTTATCATGCTGTCGTACCTGTGCTAGGAGTTTCCTTTTATATATTAATTTAAAGCTAACATAATGTGAGCATTGTACTGTAACAAAAGCAGTTGAGTCCGTTATATTACCGTTAATTGCCTAATGTGTTTTTAAACACATTATAGGGATCATTAAATTCTTTATTACGTAGCTATTTTGAAAATGGTAATTCTTAATCTTATTGTAGGTACCGTCGGTGCATTATATGAATACTCCTGATATACCAAACATGCCGGAACCCGTTTTTACTGGAAGCAGTAATCAATATACCTCAGGCGATAGCCCATCACAGAATTATACGAAGGCTGTGCATGATTCCAGTTTCGAACCGAAAGCCAGTTTAATAAGTGATGTGTTTGAGTGTTAAACATGCCGTTACAATTATTTTTTATTGGAGGCGAGATCAAATGATGAGGCTGTTATGTTAATCACCGATTACTTTAGGTTTTAAATTTTTATGACTTCAGAATTTTTATTTAAATGAAATAATGTTCATATAGATGATCGAGTTTTGGAAGAGATTTCTCTTGAAGAATTCGTTGAGAATGGTGATGGATATACCTTAGAAATTTTGTTGGAAAAGGATCCAAATAGTGGCCTCGGTTTAACGTTGGTTGATGGTAATCTAAATGGTATAAAAGGTGTATATGTGAAATCTGTATCCGAAGGAGGCGTCGGAAAAAAAGGAGTTAGTTGGAAGTTGTTCTAAAATTTTTGTGTGATAGCTATTTTATTCGAAAATAAGTGTGTTCTTACATCTGATTTTTATTTAGTTTTAAAAATGATTTTAAAAATCCAGGGAGTGAATGTTGGTGATCGACTACTAAGTGTCAATGATGTGTCACTTATTGGTAAGGACAGGCATGTAACTGTCGATCTAGTGAAAAAGTGTGGCAATTATGTCCATTTGAAGGTTTTTAGGTTAAGTTTTTTTTTTTTTTTTGTTAATCGTAAAGTTTACGTTGTGGTGCGGGACAGTATGAGGTAGTATATCGTTTGTTTTGGCCCTTCATTTGGACGATGTACTTGTCTGATTGCAGAAACAGTAGTTGTTCTCTGTTATTTTCTGAGCGACAAGATTAATTGATTGATAGATGAACTCCGTCATTTTCTATTCTTTGCATTGTTTTCGAAGTTACAGATAACGAATAAATACAAGTATTTATTTGCCAACGTGATACCTTCATGCTAACGGCAGCAGTGAATTCACAAAATATCCCTTTACTGAAAAAATTACTTATCTTTTTCCTCTATTGAATAAAAATCCTGATTCCGACAAAATATTTTTTGCTCTTTCCATTCTTCTAGAACCCATTGATATTTTCTTGACTAAATTGTGCTTACTGACAAAGATCTTTGCATTCCATGATGATTGATTCTCTTTGCCAACCAATTTAGTACCGCAAAGCTTTCGTTAGACAAAACATTTGATATGAAGAAGTGCTCTAGAACTTGTTATAACTTCCAGGGCTTTCCAAGACAGAATTATCTCATAGATTTTGTACTAAGGTTCAATATTTTAAGGTTAGAAGCGATAACATCCGCACTTGCTTCTGGCATTATTAAAGACAAAACAGTGACTGATGATCAGAAAGGGTATAAAAATCATTCATTCTCTGTTAGTAAAGGTTAGTCTTTTTCAGTGATTAAGCTAGGATTTGGAAATAAATATTTTTGATGTCATAAACCATGTTGCATGATTTGTAGGACTGAGATCAAGAACGCCACCACCACCAAGAAAATATTCAAATATCCTGAAAAAACGCACAAGAGCTGTTAGTGATTTTGGCGCTGTTGGTGATACTTTACCCGATTTAAATAGCGAGGATTTATTATCTAATCTTAGAAGTGAATCGAAATTGGGGTAAGTAACTCTCATGTCTTTCATTGTTATTAGAAAAAGTGATGCTTAAGTAAGAGATCGATTAGGTGACTTTGTTCTCGAAACAAAAAAGACAATTTTCAAAGATTGTAACTATGATGGAATATTTTTGATCCTATGGGTCGTATTTGTTTGTTTATTGATTTGTTCCACTTTTTTAATAGTAATTACTGTTTGAGAATGTTTGAGAACTGCTTTTTGCTGTAGATGTCGAAGTAAAAAATTTGTATTCTCAAACATACTTATCTGGTTTGATTTTAACAGTCTGCAGAATACAGTTAACTTCTGCATTGTAACTGCTTCTTTCATTTTATAGTAACAGGAAATTTTAAAAAATATACTGCAAACTGTTTATGATGATATAGCTGCAGTATTCTAGATATTTCTAAATGCAACTACTTGACATCTTTCAAAAATGTAGACCTATTTCTGTATCATTTCGTTGTTTAGGTGTACATTAGTTTGTTTTCGTTGCTAATGACTGTTATTATTTTCAGATATTTACGGCCGGAAACTTCGTTGAATGACGAGATCGAGTGTGGAATGAGATACGACGTGCCGGTAGTATCTATGTACAAGTTCGAAGATGTTGATGATGAATTAATCGACCAATCTCCAAAACGATCTAGTACAGCAACATATTTTCCATTTAAGACAAATGAAAATGATTGGTTGAAAATGGGAAAGAGTGATGTTGACCAACAAAAGAGCCCGTTCAACGACTGGAAATCGGTGCAGAATTATAGGTATATGTACTGGTCTTCTGCATTTTACAGGAAATTATAGAAAGTAATTTTATATAGCTCCATTCTTGTAGAAAGAAACCAAATCTTGATTGGACTGACGACCTGGATGACATCGCGGAACCGTTGCCTTCCGATGTTTCGATGGTTATCCTCGAGCGTAATGGATCTGGTAGTCTCGGTTTTCAAATTGCATCTAGCGGAGGTATTGTGTATGTAAAACAAATCACTGCAGAACCAGCACTTTCATGTCCTGATATTCAAGTGGGAGACAAAATTATATCGGTTTGTTTTAAATTCACCAACGCTAACTCTAGTTTTACCTTTTGTATTGTGTTTCTTTTCAGACGTTTAAAATTTCGTTTACGACTTCTAAACGTAAAGAGGTAAGTTGGGGTATATTGCAATGATCAGAAATAGTAAATTGTTGGTCATTTTTATTGTATAGTGTGTAGGTCTTGAAATATTTTTGCAGGTCAATCACGCGAAGGTGCAAAACCTAACGCATCAACAATTGGTGGACTTATTAAGAAAGGGTGGTGACAGAGTGGTAATAGGCTTACAAAACTCGGGCAAAGAAATATGTACTCGTGATGAAGGCGAACAGATTGTACGAGTTATTTTGGAGAAGTCTCATACGGGTTCGCTTGGTCTTAGTTTAGCAAAGAAAACTGGTTTTGATGGTATGTTACCAGTGTTGACACTCATTATTCATAATTTTTGATTTATTTATGTGTCATCATTGTAGATGCGGATTTCCTGTGTTTTCATTCTTGAACAAAGAAGGTTCCTTACATGTTCAATTTTATAAGTACTCTTTTTATGAAGGATTTATTCCTGTGTAGACATGGATCTATTTTTAAATTTTTTCCACTTTTAAATAAAACTTATGCTACTTAGTCGATCTAGTTTTACTCGAGAACTATTAATAACGTCCAGTCACTCATTATAGCGAAATTCTTGAGATATAACAACCCCATGCTGAGTCGTGCTGTTCTTCGAAGGAGATTCACGATTTCTATAACTGAATCACATTTGGCTGTGTTCCATTGGCTAGTTGGTACCATTCTAATTTCTAACGTGAAATATTTTAGGAATTTACATCCGAATGATCAGCAGTGGTAGTGCTGCGGATATAGATGGGACATTGCATGTCGGTGATAAAATTTGGAAAGTCAATGGACAATCAGTAAGTAGTTGTACACCAGGCGCCATTGTTGATTTACTGAAAGCTGCAAGTAATCCCGTGGAAATTGTTGTGAAACGAACCGTTGTTAAGTAACTAGTTTGTAATCTTAAATAAATTTGCTTCGTATCAGTGCATTATCATTAGTTTTCATAGACTTTAGTCCTCTATCAGTTATAATGCTGTTCCAAGTCAGGTTTTTCAGTGATGGCAATTATCCTGTTTATTTGTTCTGTTTTACTCAGCTCATTTCACTTTAATCCTTTGATGCCACTGTAAAGCTCTCTTGATATTGTAGACACGACATGTTACCTTACCGATGCTCTCACTGTATATGGGAAAACTTTCATATGTTATGCATTCCTCTTTTTTTGTTTGTGCTGCATCATGGAATTTATAATATTTGCACACCATGCGCAAATTTTTTTTCTTTTTTTTATTCTTATTTTTTTATATATTTAGAATTTTTCGGTACTTCCCAGCCGTTATCTATTTGAAATGCAATGCACTTGGAGATAGTGGAGGAAAAAAAGTGGGCTTCTTATCTGTTTATTGGATTTATATGTCTTTAAATTCTTGATGAACAATTTGAATGGATAATGTTAT
Source organism: Loa loa (assembly GCF_000183805.2). Classification (NCBI taxonomy): domain Eukaryota; kingdom Metazoa; phylum Nematoda; class Chromadorea; order Rhabditida; family Onchocercidae; genus Loa; species Loa loa. The sequence continues at coordinate 101,881 of NW_018108223.1, read as the reverse complement.
TACTGTGTTATCTGCGTTTCTCATTTAAATTTTCTGTTAGGCTATCCAGAACGACACTTTTAATTTTTCAATTGTTGAACAGCATATTTCTTCACCGGTAATTATTCCCTTCCTTAATTTATCCAGTCAAAGATTTGCTCAATCAAGGCACTTTTGCAAGTACAAGCAATATTTGTGCTTCATTATTCTTATGCCCCGCTTTTATTAGCAAACTGTTCTGTGATTGCATGTCAAAGTGTACTTGCATGGCAGTGCAGGTCTTATTCTGCATGCAATTCGCTAATGCATTTGTAGCGTCCCTATGTACAAAAAATTGTGAAGCATATCTGAAAGGCGAAGTTATTCTTGTAGTTTGTCTTCTGATTATTGAATACCCACTGCATGAGACTGGGCTAATGCTGAAATTAGTAAGCAGTTTGAATAACCGTTCTTTTTAATCAAAGTATGGTGAACTCTTATGTCCTACGAACACCTACTTTTTTTTTTTT
>NW_018108223.1:70976-100904 GCF_000183805.2 Loa loa | reverse complement strand
TTTTTTTTGTAAATTTCAGTGATTTAAAGTGATACTTTTTCCAGTACAATATGTTCTATACATATATATTTGATTGCTCAGTTCCTTTTCTGTACAAAAGAGCATATAACTTGCTCCTTATAATATAAGGGAAGTTTGATGTTCGATCGCAAGTTGACACTGTGAATTCCATGTGAATGCTGTCGGATTACCGAAATTAAAGCTATGTTCAAATAAAGTTTTCACAGTATCTAACAGACGGGGTGGTGAAATCTTGTAAAATTAAAGCAATGAAGAGAATATAAGCTAACAATGGACAGTATAGCACAAAGGCATCTATCTCAATATCTACACCATGGACAATGATGTCCATTTTACCTATACAATGGACAATGCCAGAGAGTAATCATACGTGCATGATAACCTTGATGGAGCTTACAAAATCCGAAACAGTCAAGTTTTTACAATCAAGTAGACAACACATCCTCTTACAGTTAAGCAGACAATGCACCCTCTTCGCATATCTTCCACGACTGAACTACAAACAACGACATCTTCGGATATCCGCCACCACTGGACAGTCTGTACTCCCAACTCAACGACCTATCAATAACTAACGGTCAAATTATTGTCGAAGGCAACGACAAGGAATTTGCTAGTTGGTCATACTGCTTGCTTATCGTATAACTCATTTATCACTGCTTACCAATTCACCGCGTAATATATACATATATATTTTACATCCTTTTTGTTGTTAATTAGTAACATTGTGCAAAAACAATATTACATTCCGAAGAAATTTATATCGCTGAAAAACGAATTCAATAGATTAGCTTTTCCAACATATGCATTTAATTTCTGTTTCAATCTTATTGAAAGAAAATGAGAAAAACAATAATTCCAAGTAAGACTTAAATATGTAGAAAGATCCCAAATTCAAGATGGGAGAGACAGGGAGGTGGGGTTGATGAATCAAAGCATGCATGAATGATGAGCTCCAGTGCGTTTAACATCATTTTCAAGCTTTTGGGATTGGGTTTTCGCTTTTGTTAATTTGCGGCAATTGATCTTGATGCCGTTATGAGACGTAAATAGCAATTTGTGGCAGTAATCTATGTTTCAGTTGGGAAGGATTTTAATTGTGCATCCGGACTAGCTCGGGTGATTTGACATGTTCGCTTGCAAGGTAGTGGGGAGTCGTGCTGTGAGAGTGTTTTTACAAATCCTTTGCTTTCCATACCTTTCCAGCGATATCCAGTTGAACTGCTGATACCAAACTATTTGAGTAAAACTACTTCAATTTCGAGGTGGTCATTTGCTTTTCGTATTTTTCCAGTGGCAGTGGTTTTTAACTGATGAAGTGCTGTTCCGGAAAGTATTTGCTAAAACTTCGCCAACAACGGATTTGGTTTTCATTGGTTAACCGAGCTGTACTCGAACGGGAATCTTTTTGGAACTCGTTAAGCAATTATAGCATGGAGATGCCCATGGGAGCGCAACGCTGTCTTGCTTCCTACTCACTGTTTTTTCAGATGTTCTCTGATGCTTATTTACGAATACATCTCCATCACCTGTCTCACTTCTTTATTTACCACTTTGTCAGTTCCTCTTAATTACTGTTTTTACATATAAGTGTCTGTAGTGATAAACGGAATTTTCTCGCAAGACTTTTCCTGTACATCATCCTGTACATGGACAATTTTGTTCAAAAATACAATTCTTATTTTTGGTATATGAACCAGAACGACAAAGACAGTTTTCCATTCTTGAAATTTCACTCGCTGTTAATAAGTGCTGTTTTTTTTATGATGTCCTGTGTTCCTGGTCTCTCCAGGGGATGGAACTGATGAATGATGAATGAAAAATTCTGTAAATGACTGTTCCTGATATCATCCATCACTCTGTTGCGCAAATACTCATAATTTCTTTCCCAAGTATTCAAGTTACATCCTTCTATCTCTCCTCACCAAATTTTTTATATTCATTCTTTTTTATTGTAAAGTCACATACATTTTACTGACAATTACATATACATCATGAGGAACACTTAGTAATTCCCACATGTTCCCTTGTAGATCAGGTGTTATATACATTGCTACATTCAAATAAACATTTTTTTCAGCGAATAAACATTTTTTTCTTAGTAATTCACCACATGTTCCCTTGTAGATCAGGTGTTATATACATTGGCTACATTCAAATAAACATTTTTTTCAGCGAAAAATGAGTATGGATGACGACACGACTATTACTGATAGAGTTGTCCACTGGATTTTAACGCTTCAGTTCACTTCAAAGTCGCGGATAAGAAAAAGTAACTGAAGAAATGCCATCAAATAAATGTAATATCAGGATGGATCATGAAATGTAAAAGCCGAGAGGCACTGTCCATTAGATTCGAATCCAGTTTAAAATTTACTTGGCTTCCTAATATTTGACTGCTTACTATTAATCTGAGGCTAAAGATAATACTTTATGCGTTGCGATCTAATAATCTACGCGATAGTTGATTTGATCGCTGCTGGTAACGATCAGGAAGTCTACCAGCGGCACTTTTCTCTCTTTCATATCGGAACAATTCCATATTGATTCCTGCTCGATAAATTTTCTCGCCATGTGAAATAATTCCCGTTAAGAGTCATTTTTAAAACGATCTAATTTGTCTTTCCTACTAGTGCCAATTAAACTCAGCACCGAAAGGATTCCAGTACCAGTTCAGGCTAATTTTTTATTTTTCTAGAGCTTAGTGCACTTTTTCCTTGAATGCATTTCTTGCTATTTGAGAATACTTAGTAGATCATGAGCTATCACCTACATTTCATACTTTAACAGGTTGCTCTCTGACTGGATTGGTCAGAAAGGGATTTACACATATAAGACCATAAATGACTTTTTTATGCCATGACTAGACGTGTCAAAGTTAGAGTAGGATGCAACAAAAAAACGTATATTTGCACTGTTTTGATAAAATAAGATTGATAAGACTAAAAAAAACTACCGGAATTTAAAGGCTAAACACGTAAAGCTAAAGCTGAGAAATAAGTGTCGAGAGTCAAATATATGCAATGTCACGGATTCTGCGAGAATCAACCAAACGTTAATTTAGTATTTAAAGACTGCCTAAGAACTACACAGCACCCGTTATGACTTTTAGTTATGTCACTGCTAATAATGAGAGATATTTAATTTTTTTTGAAGACATTCTCGTTTACTGAGTGTAAAGCACTGCAGATAATATTGTTTTTTAAAGAAGAGATAGCAGATGTAGAAAATTATCCTTAAATTCATATACATTCAATACCGGGATGTAAACCTATTTGATAAATAAAAACACCCATAGACTGGAAGATGTCAGTGAGCTGCTGTAGACGACTTTACTGATATATCGTTTTTACCAAACTGGAAAAATGATGTTGAAATCCGATAACTTTGTTTCAAAAAATTATAAAATAAAGGCGCTGTAACAAGTACGACACTCCATCACCAGTAGTGTGGACATATTCTTTCTCAAAGATTGAATCTAACTCTAGATGCATGCATTCTAAACCGAAGGGGACAGTTTTACGGAATAATTACTTACCTGTAATAATCCAAAGGTAGTTCCATCAACTCCAACATGACAAGTGTGATGGACATCACCTTGAGGCTCACTTATCAACAGCTTCTTGCGGCTACTTTTGTCTTGCGTCTTTTCTTTTTCATGGGGAGAGATTTTTGAATGTGGTAAAAAGGAAACTGATGACAAGTACTGACTGCATTTGCTGTTTGGCATTTCGATGGCTAGCCTTGCAACAGTTGCTTCAGGTCTAAATAAACCTGTTCGACCATTTCGCATGTATCCACGCCAGAAATAGCCGTCTGGATATGTCGGAGGACTGAAACTCCAATCTAAATCACCAGAACTTTTATGAAAATGAGAGAGGGATTAGGTTAGAAAAATCAGAAATAAAATGGGAATATATACTCCAGATACCAGGGATGTGTTTAAGAAGTGCCATTGACAACACATACAGGAAGAAATCACGGCCCAATTAAAAAAAAGGAAAATTAACCACTAACCATCTATCGAGCACAACTATGGTTTCATTTTTTGAATACTGGAGATGGTCGATGATTCCATCACAACAAGATGTCACAGTAACCAAACACTGGGGCATGATTTCCGGAAGCTGGCGAACGATATCCGCAAAAGAAGGACGCTCTTCCGGCTTGTGAGCCCAGCATTGCATCATGAGGTTGTAAAATTCAATCGGGCACGCATCTGGACATTCTAGTCGTTGTAGATTTGGATAATCTATTGCTGCTAGTATCTAAAAAAGCTGTAGTATAGAAACCAAAACATTCGAACATTGAATGAAGGATTAACTTACTGTAGAACATTCCAACAAGCAGCATATTATTGGAGGACTTAAAGCAATGAAAAATGGAACAAAAAGAAACCTGTGCGCCAGTTAAGCCAGCCCATGGCATTTGACCGAAAGAAAATATTTCAAACAATGTTACTCCATATGACCAAACATCACTTGCAGATGTAAACTTCAGGAAATTAATGGCTTCAGGAGCACACCATGCGATCGGTAGTTTAACTGCTTCTGAAAACTCGCTTCGATAATAGTCCTCGCCCATGCCCAAAGAACGGCTCAATCCAAAATCCGAGATTTTCACCTGCAATTAGTTAATAGTTAGTTGCAGTTGGAGTTTGAGTCAATTAATTGGAGTTCTACACTCCATTCTTTCTCAATAAATATTTGAATATGTTTTATCATTGTTCCTCTCACTTATTCCACATCATATTTTTTATTTTCTAAAAACTTGCAGCTTTCATTTTCTGGCAAATAGATATAACGAAAGAATCACCCTTCCACAATCTATGTTATAAGGAAAAAAAGCCCATTTACCCTTTCAGCAGAAAAAACAAGAACATTGCGCGCTGCAAGATCGCGATGAATAAGTCTCTCACTTGACAGGTATTTCATGCCCTGCGCTATCTGTATCGAAAATTTACAAAATGTATCCACAAAGAATGTAGCACGTAAAGAGGGCTTTTGAAGACACTCCAGTAGTGATCCACAAGGTGCCAATTCGGATACCTGGACGGATGTAACTAAAGTAATTCAACACGATGCCAATATGCACATTTCAAAACTGAACAAATTACAGAAAAACTAATATAATCAGGAGTGCAGCCTTTTTAGGTGATGAATATATTTGTTGCGAAGGCACAGATGTGTTTCTCCAGCCAAAAACCCACCAGCATAACTGCTTTAGTATCCAGTACTACGCCATAAAGTCTGACAACGCATTCATGACGCATTTTGTGCAACACTGCGACTTCTTGTAAAAAATTAAGTGGATTGGCAAATAGTTTCTCCGGTAAAATACATTTTACAGCTACCTGCAACAGAGATTCGGGTTAAGCCTCATAGTAAAGTCGCTGTCATATCTGTTAGAAACATTTAAACTTCGTGATCGAAAGCCGGTAAACCAGAACAGTCCTTGGACGTGCATTCATGAATGGCCACATGCGACGTATAAACCGACACATCATATGCTATATTGAATGACCGACTTAGTGATTTGAAATCTGGTAGTAGTAAAAGCATGCATAACAAATACTTGTATTTGTTCAGTGTTATTTGAATTACTCCAAGCGGCTTGATAAACGGATCCGAACTCGCCTTTGCCCAATTGCTTGGATAAGGTAATATTTTCCAGAGGTATTACGTGCTGTTCGTGGTAACTCGGGGAATGCTGTTCTTTTTCTTCAGATTTCCTGTAAAGAATACGCAGTACATATACCTTTTATTTTATTTAAGCGCGTTAAAGAAACAGAAAATGACCTAGAAATCTAAGTTTACGATTACACCACGGTGTAATTGTGAGTAATAGTACAAACTGAGGCATTATCGTAATTGTTCAGCTGCTAGGAACTGAAATGAGACAATGTGAAAGAAATTGATGCCTTTGCCAAGGATCTTTCTTCTCAGCTTTCCCATAATCGAAGACTTGTCAAATTTCCGATAGTAAGTCGCTTGCAAACGTTTCTGTTCCGGCCTGGTCATACCAATTTTGTTCAGGTCTTTCTCATCCACATAACTCATATCGGCTGCACTACGCAACCTCAGGACTGTTCGCATAGAATGCTCATAACTGAAATAACTTGACCGAAATTACCTACACCATATTTAAGCATATTTTCTATGAAAGAAGCCCTCCTTCATCTCACATCCTGCACCAGTTCTATCATTCCCAACACTTATTAGATTCACAACTTCCCACTACCTGTTTCCACTTTATTTCATTTACATTTAACATCTGCATATAAGAAACTTTTTTGAAATTATACACAGTTTTCGATAATTCACCAGTAACATTCTGCTGATTATTATTTTGAAATGGTCTACGATGAATTTAATTCGAGTTTAACTTGATTTACTTTTGTCTAATCTCAATTAAAGCTGAAACTGGTCTATTTTAATTGGTATAATAAGTAGCAGCAACTTTGTTGACGAATCCTTAATTTATTAGTATCGACATTCATGAATTGTGCTGTTTGCAACTAATCGGAATAAAAGCAAAAGAGGGAAAAAACGTACCACAGCAAATCGGCTTCATATAATAATTCAGAAATGGTGCACTGTTCCGCCGTCATTATTCCAAACACTTTTGTTGGATTGCCAGTTGTGTAATAAGTCGATGTAATTCAGGATTTCCGCTAGATAATCGATAGCATCCTGAAAACAAACAGTCAAAAAAGCTAGAGTTATGGATCGTTAGTGGAATAAGTCGTAGCTAACTTTGGCTAGGGAGACTCCTTGAAGCCTTTACGCTTGCTGATTTCAGTGTTCTCTAATGAAAAAAAAAAGAAAAAAAAGACCTTCTTTAAAACATTAATAAGCCAAAACGAACAACTCATGGTAAAACAACCATTAGCAGAACAGGTGTGCAACGCGCCTCATACAGAATGTTCAAAACGGCAAACTGCTTGCGACTAAATGGACAACAACTTTGGCCCTTTAGAAGTCACTTCTAAATTCTTTTTTAGTTGTATTAGCTAGTTCAGAAGTGCCAAGTATTAAGCTTCTATTTTCAGGCGTTGGAAATGTCAATTGGAAGATGGACAAATCATATGGATTTCAGTTCCAATGGCCCTTCCCAAAGAATCCCAATGCTTTGTATAGATTTGCTTCGAAGGTTACTCTCATCACGGTCCTCTCAGCATGCAAACTTATCTTCTCATTAAGTATGTTTCTAATTATGCATAAATGATTATGCATAAATGGTATGATATTTCGTTCATTCGGTCATCCGAATGCAACCAGCAATCTTGTCAACAGTGATATCGTGCTCCCTTTTGGGAGATGGACTACACTTAGTGACATACTAAACGATTTCGATTATGTCGGTTCTTTCCGGATGCCCTTGTTCTGTTATTAACTGATGCCAAAGTACTTGAGGATGTAACTTCAGATATAAATCGCATATCAGTCATCAACAAAAATCGACTTCTGTCTGCTCTGGAAAATAAGTCGAGGCCATTGATCACTATATCAAATCATCGTTGTAACATGGATGATCCTTTCATTTGGTGTAAGCTTTTAATATGTGACAGAAGATGAGAATCAAATGCTGTAAATACCAATTTCATATCATTGGTTGAAATTTCATATTTAATCCTTCCGCAATTAATCTTTAGTGGTGTTTCTTTTTTCTTTGATTTCAGGTCTTTTCACCTGGCGTGAATTCTTCTCTAACATATCAAGATTTCGGTACACTTTGGCAGCGCATAACATATGCTTCACCAAAGCGTGGCATACTTTGTTAGTACATCGTTTTAGCTTTTTTTAGTTGAAATTACGTTTTAGTTATGAAGACTATCGTAAAATGCTGAATATTAGATTTCATTTACCAATATAATACGTTGTATTGCATATTCGGAGTGATAGGGACCTCTTGTTTTCTACCCGAAATATTGAGCGTATTAATCTTTTTAGAGGCTAAATTAGATGCTTTGTTTTCCAAACTTAAATTTTTAGGGTTTCATATGAATTTTATTTTTTTTCGGGTGTTAATTTGTTTCGAAAAAAAAAACCTGTTTACAGGTCAGGTTTTTGGTTCTAACTTTTCAAAGTTTTCAGATTCTTTTCATTGGGTAAATGTGTACCCATTGTTCGCGGTGAAGGTGTTTATCAAAAGGGAGTTGATTTTTGTATTGAAAAACTTGGAGAAAATCAATGGATTCATATTTTTCCCGAAGGTAAAGTAACGCCTGTTCCGATACGGATCAAATGGGGTGTAGCGCGTATGGTAGGTTACAAGTTTGTCACTGTTACTTTTCTTACCCAGATTCAATCATTTTGTTGTTATTACGCTCACAGATATTTCCACCGACCTTTTTACAGAACCATGGGAAAATAGCAGTGTGTCACTGTTTTGTCTTGGATGCACTCAGCTAAATGATCTTGTTTCTGAGATGTATAAGTAAGTGCCTCAATTTTTAGATTATGGAAAGCCCAAACCCTCCAATACTTCTACCTATATGGATACACCAAATGGCTGAGGTCTGGCCACAGTCGAAGCCATATTACCCTAGAGTAGGAAAGGTAATAAATAGAACCTTAAGTACATTTTTTAAATATCATGTTCTGTTTCACGTTACTGGAATTTTGAATTTTTTTCCATTTTGGTAAGGTTATCTGATACTACTCTGTCTAATGGCAATCTACTGAATCGCGTTCAACTGCTTAAAAATCTGCAAAAAACATTTTCATCTGACGCACTCTTATATTGCAGCATGTCACAGTAATGATAGGCTCTCAAGTTGATATGAAAGAACATATGTGGAGGTTCCGCACTGGTTCCGAATCAGAAAGGCGAAAAGCACTTGCTGATTTTGTGCAGAAAAAATTGTTTGACCTCAGTGCTCAAATTGACCGAACAAAGCCTTAGCTAATTGTGAATTAAGTTTGTCATATAGTAGGTGTGAATTAGAGACCACTTCAGGTTCACTTCAGGTTCAACACAATCTTTACCTTGTTCATCATTCCTTTGCACACTTCGCGTTTTTGATGTTCAGGAGTTAATATGTTATGCTTTTAAAAGTTTCAAGCATTATGATGTCAGGAGGTTTCTTTGGCTTGTTTCTAATAGAGTTTGTAAAAATATGACAACTGTCGTGGTTGGTACGCAGCCAAACTCTGATCATTTCGATTAGTCTACGATCAGAACGATGCGAAAATGTCGTACTTTATAGAAGCTTATTTGATAGCTTAGGAAAGCTTTGTTTGATAGCTTGTTTGATAGCTTTGTTTGATAGCTCAGAGTTCCTTATTAAAAGAAGCAGTTTATCGCGATAAAAGTGCATTCTAGTTAACTATTTGTCCAAATAATAAATTTCTTTCACAGTTGTTTGTATTCAAGAACTTTTGGTAAATTGTGTGTTTTGTAGAATATAGAATTTTATAGAAATACTTATATTCTCTGCACTTGAAGTTCTGGGAACTCCCAAATATCAAAACAAAGGATGATTTTTCAATGCACATATGTTGTTGCTTTGGGATAGCTCTTGGTCTTCGTTTCTACGGAGTAAGGTGAGGAAAGAGAAACGGACATGTGACATCGTTATTTATGCTTGTGGGAAAATTCGACAGATTTATTTTAAGTGTTCACAATTTTGTAAAAAATCTCATGAAATGATGTGGAACAATCGCTTAGTATTGAAGTGCTATGACAGATGCTTCTCAACGAAAGCTTCTTGCCCGATTTCTATGTTCGACATGTTTGGTACTCAGTTTCTTCATTGACAAGGAACGTCCACCCCGAATAAGCAAAGAACTGACCCTGGCCAATATATCAAAATCGGATTATTATAACGTAAGACGTGTGAGAGCAGGTCATTGTTCCTTCTTAAATGCGAGAAATAATTATAAAAGATATCACTTTCAGCTGCGAATTGTTGTTCTATTTATTATAAACTCGATGCAAGGCAGTGGTTTGAATCAGTATATGCAAATTCCAGAACTGTTCTGCAAGATTTTTAAAAATTTCAAAGTCACTTTCCAGAAAAGTAGGAGTGATTTGCAAGGAATGTCTATGACTGTTGAAGATATAATAGAGCAGGCGGTATGTTGAAGTGCGAGACTTGTAATAGTGCGTTGTTGTGTAGAGTATTTGTGCATGTCTCTGTGGTGAAGCTTATGTCAGGTGGCAGTTGTTTGCTAGGAATTAAAAAGTCTTGGCAGTTTTCACTGAATAACAGAAGAGGAGAAGCGCAGTTGATCCATCCATTCAGCTGACATTCAGACGAAAGAAATAAGCAGGGGAGCAAGCTTCAAACAGTTACGTTCATCCTGAACTCATCCTGTGTTTATTTGTGTGCGTCTCTGGCTGTGTTTGTGGACCAAATTCGGAGAGCTGCAAAAAGTGGACGATGGCACCTCCTGCATCCCGTAAACAAAGTATTGTTGAGGTTGCCGAAAAAACTTTTGATAAGAATACTCTTATCCTTATTGTTAACCTGCTTATCCTCGTTGTACTCACCAGCCTACTATATATGGTAGCAACCTCCGCTATGGCCTCATCTAGAAGAGATGAGCATTAGCACTGGTAAGTAATTCAGCTTTTTACTTATTCAATGTCAATCCTTCTTTGTCAGCTTTATTTCCTTAAGACATCCCAATAATTTGAAAAAATAACTTTTCAAGTTGAGTTGTGTTGCATTTTCTGAATAATTAAAACATATTCGAGGTAGTTAATGCCGTTGACTTTTCGTAATTGTTTAATGATTTTGGAATGGATGATTTCTTATCAATATTATTGAGAATATTTCCTGATACTGGTGAATACTGGACATTTCCCAACATGAACTGTCGGAAAGATGAGATGTTAACCATCCTTTCCATTTTCTTTCCGCAAAAGTCAAACAAAAATAGTATCACATCAGCAGTATCCATAAGGCAGAGTAAACTTATGGTGGAATATATTCCAGACGTTTAAACAGGTCACAAAGATATTGTCCTATGTTGGACTTTAAGTTTCAGTCGTTCAAATCACTGTTAGCCTTAATTAGCGAATAATTAGACGGAATGCTTTACATCCAAAGGCACACGAATTTGCCAAGGTTTTATGGATTACTTAAGAATTATTCTGAATATATGAGACTGTTTCCCTTACTATATCAACAATATCGGGAACTGATTTACAGATCACCTCTTCCGAATGTTGAGAAAAGTTTTGCAATGTCATATGCTGTGTAAACAGAATATCCAACAACCTTGTACGAATATAAGAAATATTTCCCCAGATATTAAGAAATCGAAACCCATACTCTGACGAATCACTTCAGAATTTTTGAAAGTACTAACAATTCATGAAATCATTAGAATCTTACTCAGAACAACCAAGTCTTGATAGTATCGGATTACATTGCGTTAACTTTCGGATCTACAAATGAACACCGATAGCAGTATCATACATTATGTACCCGAAAAATAATTCGCGATAAAAATTTGAGCAATAGCTGACTTGCCAATGAAGCAATGGTAATTTGCTTCACTTACCTTAGTTTAGCTGGGAATGTCTTTTTGATTTGCATGAAACTTCTTCAAATACACTCAAGAAAAAAAATGTTATTCATCATATTATGATATGGTGGTAGCGGCTTTGAAGATCTATGCGTAGCTACTAACCAAATTGCAAGTGTGACATCATCCCAACTCTGACGATTATTTCGCTTCATATATTTGAAGGAAAGTGAATATAAGAGATAACAATGTACTTTTTGTTAAACTGATTGGCCTTAGTAAAACAGTGATAGGACTGATTACCGCCCTTAAGTGTTTCAGTCTACGTGCATAAAACGTCCTATCTTTAGTGCAGTGAGCTAGGACAATAATTTCAATAAGCTGTGGAATTTTTAATTCACATTATCAGTGTAAAGTCAAGTGCTTATGCTTATCTGTCAGTATGTGTCAGTAGCGGGTATAAAGAAAAACATTATTTATTAAGGCTTCTTTGTAGTGGCTACTCAGTCATTCTGTCTATAACTTTATTGGATGTTCATATTCAGTCTTCAATCTCGCCTCCGTAGCAAAAATAACGAACTTCATTAATTAGGCTTGGCCCTTTCTCTTCTACAGCTTCGAAATTTCAGGATCTGGATTAGGTAGATTATACGCATCTCAGATTACCACAAAACAGTTCGTAATTTTGATCTCTGCACTGTGTTCATCAAATTAGAAAAAGAAAAAACGGAAAACTGGTGCCGCGAACGGAGGTGGGAAACGAATGAAATTGTGAGGAAATTGAACATCCGTGCAGGAAAAGAAGGGAAAGGAAGCTCAGAAAAAAGGAAGAACTGCTGAGCCGAGCATTTCTATCATTTCTACCACTAATAACCAAACAAATAAACCGATATGGCATTCATCACAAATAGACTATCAGAATCTCATTTCAGAATCAGCTCGAGTTTGCATCCATTCTACCCCCTCCCACATCTCCCTAACGCAGATTACCTGCAACACCCTCCCATACCCTCTCCTAACATCCTTTCACATTTATTACCTATAATGATTCACAATGATTAATATGAAGTCATAAACTGTGATCAAGTTTAGTGGAATATTGGTAAACTTCATTCATCCATCGGAGGATAGGACCATCTGTATAAACGAATCACACAGGAACGCTGTATCTTATGAAAACAGTTATGAGGCACAGCATCTGTTCAGTATGCTGAGTTAGGAAAGTAACGAAATAATGTTTCAGGCTATGTTGCATTAACGTTCACATTTTACAAATTTTGGTTCGACAGTTGTAGAAAACAGAAACAATTTGATTTCGTAATGCTTCCACATACTGCACAAAACGGTTCGGTGTGATAACATGTATAGCAGGAAATATGTCCACAGGTAACATTCTTCACCGGTATCACAACTCTCTGTTGGCATTGTGTGCATACCGCTTTTAATAGATTTGCGTGTTCCTCATCCCTTTTATATCCTGTCAGCCCCCAAAAACAATTCCTGAGTGAAATCAAAAGAACCATAAGATCTCGAAATACACACCACATAAGCTTCCGATTGAGTGCTTCAAAATCCAATAGACCTGAAGTAAATTGAAATTTTGATGAGAAATTTCCGGAACTTCATAGATAAATAATAGCAGATATTTGTGGACTTTGTAATACTAGTAAATGGCATATGAAAAACATTCTTTCATTATTGATGTTTCCTTCTCCAATAGACTGTCTTATTTATTGAACCTTTTCAGCAAATTTCAAACTATTTGTTTTGAAAAACAACACTTGGAATTTTTTAAAATCTAAAACCAAGATTCACATTTTCTTCCTGCCGTCAAGTGCCTCTTTGAAGCATCCTTTTATTCTAAACTTTGGTTTCACCCTCCTTTAATCTCACTCATACTTCTTTTTTGTTTGTTCACTTAAGAGATGACGTATAAGTAACTGCAAACGGATATCATACTTCCGATGTATTTGTAGTTAAAATTACTAAGTGCAATAAAAAAAGAAAGCACTTGGCTTTTCCCAAGTACTTCATTTTATAAGAGTAAATTCAGCACAAATATGTTCAGAATATAGGAGCTGAATTTGGGGAATTGTATATTTCTTAATTTTTAGATAGAATTTACTATGTTTCCTATATATTATCGAGGCGTGTAATAAACAGATTGATAACGTGAGACAATCTTCATTTATCTTCGGAATTTCTTACCACCACGAATTTCCCAATAAAGCTATAGATTAGCTATAATAAAGCTATAGATCCTTTCTGGTTTATACATTTATACCTCCTATACGCATATTTCTTTATCAGCGAGTGGCACAAAAATTTTCCATTTTAGCTGTTTTAATTTATACAATTTATATCTAATTTTATAAAATAGGATTATGTAATGTCCAGTACTCATCTTGCCGTTCACTGTACTTCTTTCTCAACAGAAATTTAACAACAGGAATAAAATAAATTTCTCTTGTCAGTTTTTAGAATAGTAACTTTTTCAGCTGACATTTACTATGACTATCATAGGGGGGTCAAAACCGTTTTATTTTTCCTATCAAAAAATTTAAACAAATTGACAGATGATATCGTACCAAGTTTTTCCCTCGGTGCCACTTTCAAGCGCGTGATTTTTTCCGTAAGGTTCTGATAACCACCTTTATGATAAAAATGCAACAGCTGTAAAAGATCTGCTAAACGACAAATGGCAGCCACCTTATATATCCATCTGATGTTGTGGTTAGATGAAGAAAGCAAACGGTTTTGGATGTAAGGTACCAGGATCGAAAGTATAAAATGAAGAAGTGGTTGCCATTTAGATAGCTGGTCCAAGTTGCATCCTGGCAAATATTACAACGTTTTGGGCTAGTATTAACTCCTACAAATTTAACAAATTTAAAAGTCCAGAAGTTATTGACTCGTAAAAGTTAACACAGACCCACTTGCGTCAAAGCAATAACACCTGGCAAAAGTTTATGAGTCCTGATAACAAAGTTGATTTACTGATGATAAAAAACGCAGCGGCAAAGAAAACTCACCGCTCTTTAGCCGGTTAAACCATACAAGGGTATCGATAACTAAAAGAGCTTCATTCTGGATTTTTTCCAATTTGATAGCAACTGGTAATGGAAATTTACTTTTCCATTCCTTGAAGCCATTTTCCGCCGCTTGACGTATGGCCTGGTTCATCCTGTGATGGTCAAGACTGGCAACTCTTGTTGTAACTTCCATCAGGGCTAGTGACTATTTATCATCGAATCGTTATCGAATATTTTCTGAGTGCACCTATATCTAGAAAAGTTTCAAAGGAAGTCCAGCCAAGTTAAGAAAAGTTCTAAATTGAATCAGATTATCACGAACAAATGCATGAACTACAGATCTACCAATAATACAAAAGACTGCGTGAAAATTGAAGAATGTGAGGTTGTAATGCTGACCAGTCCAGCAAGCGAACTCGTACTGCATGCTGAATCCATTGTCCCCACATCTTGGAGTACTTAGAAATACCAGAAATTAAAGTGCGTCCGAGTGATATACGGATAAATGAATAATACAACGAAATTTATACACATATTAGCTTTCTATTCATAGCTTTTATAAGAAAATCATTTGGAACGAATTAAAAGTCGTACATTGTTAGACTAACACCATTATCTGGATACTAATCGGTTCACCTAAGTATACACTTCTTTATCCAAAAACAAGACATTCCATTTGTGATCTGATAAAAATATCGCCATAAAAAGATGATATCCTCAAACAAAAAACTGGCTGACTCTAACTAAAATAAAACAACCGACGATCAAATGTTGAACTGATTAAATTTGTACTTCAAACACTTTAAATTAAACACCTTTAAAATTGGCTAACTGGAGAAAAAAAAGATGAACTCGAAAAGAAATCCCCCAGTCAGAAATTTCTTGTTGTTACGAGCGACTTAAAAGATTGCCGTAGAACAGTTGAAACAATGGATTTGTATTTCAATAAAATAAATTTATAAAACAAAAATGTAAATATATCATCGATCAAAGTGATTAGCATTGTAAGCCTCGAGATCATAGAATGAAGCCTTAATGGAGCGACCACCAAAAAACCGTCCGTTTAAATCAACGAATGCTTTTATGGCTTGACCTACATTCGTAAATTCGACAAATATACGAACTGCCTCATCATCGCTGGCTTGAAGGAGCTAGAAATAAGCATGCATTAAATCGTCGTGTATTATAAAGTTACAACACCCTCACAACTTTAAACAAATTCTGCATATCTTAGCATTTATTCTTGGATTAGTGTTTTAACAACTCTCCGAATTAGAAAATATCCTTCACTCTGCTCTAAAATCTACATCATAATGTGCTGAAATGCAAAACAAGGTTGATTCACATTGTATCATCCCTCGTCATATGATATTCAATGACGAATGCACCACATTAATAAGTAGAATCAAAAAAGAAATCCCAAATACAGCTTCTGGAGAATTCTAGATTAATTTATTTACTGAGCCAAGGATTTTGCCGCCAAACCCCTGAGATACAGGTGGAAGACGTCTTTTCTTCCAGAACAAAAACATACCCTGAAAATGACAACTTTATTGACCTGCCCATATTTTTTCATCTCATCCTTCACTTCTGGCTCCAACTGATCATCAATTTCAGCTGGGCTGACCATATTCTGGAAAACTTTAGTAATAAAATTGGAAATGAAAGCTAAACACTAAGCAAACGGTTAAGCCAACTGATTTCTTTTTAATAGAAAGAAATGTTGGAGAATAAAAAGACCATTTTTACTTTATCTTCCCTCCACCTTAACCGTCAGCAATTCGTCGAGAAGATTACAGTAAAACTATTACAACCAAACTGACAAAGAGAGAAATATACGGTCGTGTGGTTTAGAAAGTTTTAACATGACATACCCGCAGCAACAGTATGCGCGATGATTGCTTCAAGGCTTCAGTCATATTCGCTGCTGGTGTTGCATTTATAGTGGACAATGGAGGAGGTGACACAGATGCTTCAGCTGCAATAAAACTGGTAAACATTCAGGGATCCAATCCAGAAACAGGAAACTTTATTAAAACAAAGGTCGGCCGGTCCAGGCTACAACTTTATATATGATATCTGAAACAAACCTCGAGCATTTAATTCGTGTTCATTCACTATCACCCCTGAATTCTTGCCCAGCCTCTCAACCTTTAAAGCCGTGCTCATTCCTTGACCAGATCGTCCCAAACCCGCACCCTCCTGAAAACAAAGAAAAAAAGCTTAAGAAATACCGCTATTGAACGCAAACAGTACACCTTAATTAAATAATAGCAAAAACCATGTGAAATTTGCGGCATAATATAGAAAACATCATCCTCAGATATCCTGAATTTACAAGACAAAAGTTAACGATTTTTTCTGGACCTTGTAACCAAACTTGGACATAATGTTAGCAGCAACCCCCAACCCCTTTCCAGCACCAAATGAAGGAATAAATGAGGGTGGTGGCATTTCAGAAGCCGTAGTGCCAGCGTCAGGGCTTGCTGGTGGTTCAACTCTACTGTCTTCTTCCATGAGAATTTTGGGCGGTGCAATTGCTGCTCCTGCTGTACGTTTTGCAATTTCTTCCTGATGCTCCCTGAAAAAAAAAAAGTTCAGACGTCAACTGAGATCTTCAAGAAATCAACTCATAATTCTTATCCCCCAAGCTCGAAAAAAAGAGAAACAGTAAACGTAGCGTGGAGCACACCTGTTTAATCTTTCAGCGATTTCCTTCGCAATTTTTTCTTTTGCTTTTCTCTCATCCATTTTTTGCTTATGTTTAGCATAATCAGTTGGAGCTGTAGGGTTATATTCATCTTCAACCAAAATTTCGCCAAAAAGAAATACCTACAAACATACTGAATAACGATTTGTTTTACAATAAAAACTGCTGATTTAACAATCCAATCTTTTTTCGTTGCGTGTGCTTATTGGAATATACCTTGTCTTCTTTCAGTGCTTTGGGTATGAATGAAAGCGGTGGTCCATCGCCTAGAGGCATTGCTTTATGAGGCCTTAAGAAAGTTGTCTTCGAGGGACGACTTTTTGCAGATAAGTCAACAACAGGTGTAACCACACTTCGCTGAAAAAATAAAATGCAGAATCACTTCAAAGGTATTACTTGTTCAGTGATATACCAATCCTTATAATCAAGTAGGACGGGTATACCAAAATGAAGAGCAACACAAACCTGCTGGGCTAATTGTGTTTTTTTAATATGTATCTGTGACTGAAGAAGTCGCAAAGCAGATGGAAGACCTAAAATGTTTTTTGCGAATAAACTAACGATAGATATAAGCACATTACAATACGGAAAAAAAGACGCTACATTACATAACAAAGCAAGGCATTCACTAAAGAAGCTAATATCCGATGAATATATCAGAAATTAGCACTGTAAAAAACATAATAAAGAGAAGTATGAGAATAAATCATTTCAGCTAATTTAATCAAAGAAAAACCTTTTTTAGATGAGCGACCATCGTCTGTCTTTTCATGGACTGGATCTTCGCCGAATATATCGTAAAGTGACATGTTTTCGACAAAATTTCACCAAGCAAGTAAAAAAGTCTTAATTTGCAAGTAAAGGAGTCTTAATTTCTCTTTTCAGAAGTATTTTCCCTTCAATCAGTTGGAAATCTCAGCATCTGGAAAAAGTCACATGTTCGCTAGAAAGCTATGACAATCGAAAATAGCCAGTCGCTTTCTGAATAAGTGGAGAAAAGAGAAGAAAATGACGATAACGAATAATCTGTCTGTCAGAACCCAATTTTTAACACCTAGCATAAACAATTTTAAATGAACATCAAGATAATCCGATCGCGAGACGGACCACTGTCCCTTGAAAGCGTCGGGCAAGTCATCAAATACCTAACATCAGTGCGGCCGAGCTGCAAAAGAAAACTGGAAGATTGGTCCATGTAGGGTGATCGCGAAGGGTTGTTGTGAGTTGTTTATTAATTTGAGAGTTTACGGAGATCTGAAGAGGTAGGTTGTCGGCGGACTCTGTGCATATTATAATAATAAACTCTGTTATCGTGGCACTCTTCGAATGATTCGAAAATGGATCAAAGATGAGATGGGAGCTGCACAATACAACAAAAGCATTATTTTTCCATGATCTTTATTTTCGTTTGCAGTAACTATGATTATAACATTACAAGACGCGAAACATAACAGTACAATACAATACATTACGGATAATAGTTTTCCGAATCTAGGACTACTTGTCAATTTACTTGTTAATCAATCCGTCATCGTATTCAAGTGGTCAGTACATTAATTGAAACAAATGCAATACTCGATATTGTTCTGATTTCTCTTCTTTTCTTATAGTTAGTTTTCATCCACGTAACCGAAAAGGAGCAACCGGTAAGATTTCTAGCCTAAGGAATTAGCTCGAGCTTTCAGGCTCGTCTCAATGCTACCATATTTGACGTGTGGTAGCATTGAGACGATGAGCCTGAAAACTCGAGCTATTTTGTGTTCTCTTCGTTGTCTGCTTTTGCGTAAATACAAATTTGATATTGAACGCTTCCCATTACCCTCGTTTTTGAGGTCTTGTGAAGAAGTTGGTGACGTAATAATTAATAAAAGTTCTCAATGTTTATGCTTTATGACAAACTGCCTTCGCATTTTTGCCTTTCACATCTCGTCTTATATGCGCCTTCAAGTCTGGTGAGTCGTTGCTTGAAATCGGATGACATATTCTGTAAAACAATTTATTATTGCAAAATGACTTATCCTGCAAAAGTTTTTGATAAGAATGTCGCGATGACGGAAAAGGGCTAACAGAGTTGCATATTCACCCTGAAGACAAGGTCGGATATTGATCATTGAAACCAGTTGCTGCTGGTATTACCACATAAATTATTTTCCTTTGCAGCTTTGGTTGCTTCTAAAACTTGAACAAAATGAATGGAGAACAAATCGGTAAGGCTTACATCAAACATTTCGTACAGTCGGTCAATTTCATCATTAAGTGCGTTAATTATCCTCGCAATTCCGTCAAGATGTTCCTCCAATGTTGAAGTGCTACCATAAACTTTCTCTGCATTAACTATCGTGTTATCCCAATAGCCGTCGTCTTGGAGCATCTTTATCGCTGAAGATTTCCTTTTTTATGCGACTTATGGGATTAGTTTATGTTTTGCTAGAAAGGAAACGAGAGGAAGATGATTTATCACAATCTCTCAAAAAGTCTTCTAACCTTTCTGTGTTAAATTTTGTCGCGCTTGAGGATATTCTTGTAGAACATCGTTTACGTCTTCCTGACGTAGAATGTAAACATCGGTGTATCCAACCGAGCGAATTGCCATGATATGCTTATTACCACCAGCTCTTCCAGATAAGTTGAGGATGGCCAACTGACCAAAAACTGCACCTTCCTTTAGAATTCCAAGGATAACCTTGCCATCGTCACTAACGCAGTTAAGCTGTCCACGTTTCACAATATACATTTCCTGTAGAAATACAATTAAGTATTTAAGAAAGCTAATATTTCACATGCAAAACTTTTTGCTTGTTGATATGCTTTAAAATCACTTTAAATTATTGTATTTCTGATAAGGCGAATTTTATTATAATGACCACACCCGCGCGAGTTCGCCGCGACGACAAATATAATCATTTGGGCTGAAAAGCTGGAATTTCAATCGAAGAATCAACTCGAAGAGTAATCCTTGTTCACAGCCCTAAATGGAAATATTTTAATATGCTGCTACATTGAAACATCACCAGAAGTTGCACTGGCGAATTGTTTAAATCATTTGTTTCTCGCTCTTTTAGTTGACAGCAAAATTTTGGGAAAAAATTCACAACAACTTCTGGATTACTTTCGAAAGTTTTATTTTCAGTTTTTTCTGAGAGTGGAATTAAATTTTCGGTCACCTGAAGTAATTCGACGTGTTGCAAAGTAACCATATGTAAATTTATTGCCAACTGGCCATGCAACTTTCTAGGTAACCCTTCCAGAAGTACCTGAAATCACGTCGGAAACATATGTTGAAGTTTTAGAGATCATTTCAATAAGCAAGAAATGGGAGAATGATTACACTCTCATCTTTCGAAATCCCTTGATCATGAATATAGTCGCAACAATTCAGGACCCGCTTCTGAATATCTGAGTCCACCTTCCTAAATATTAAACGTATAAGCAATTGAATATACTTTCATATGCAAGTTCTGACCACACAAATCATCTAATTTTGGAATTTTTCTGTCAAGAAGCCTAGAGACGTCAACATCACAAAAATAATTACCTGTAATTCATGTAAAATTTAATGCCATCCAGAATTTCCTGAAACTCGGATTTTTCTTTGTTCACTGTTGATATGATACTACCGACGGAGCCAACAATTACGGCAAAAATTAACAAACCAATCAGCGTATCGACAACTTCAAGCGCATCCTCGAGTGAACTCATTGGATAAGGCTGAAAGTTATCCTCATTCTCAAAAACTGCATATTTTTCTCATGAATAGTACATTTTTAACCTGAATAAAATCTATTCTTTAAGTAAAACTTTAATTCAAACTTTTAGAGAAAAGATTAAAAAGTGATGAAACTGTGATCCCAAAATGCTCGCACATTGATTTTCCAAGGAGGTTCATAACACCAAACAATTGTTTAGAACTAATCGCTAGTTAGGCTGTCAATTTGTGACCTAACCTTAACAGCCAAAATGTAGTAATGCTTTTCTTTTGTCATGAAATATTTATAGATATCACTCGTTGTGCTTCAACACTACCTATCTAGACGTCGCAAGCTTTGCATCTTGGTGGGCTCTTAAGGCTTAACATAACGGAAGAAATAGTTGCAGAATTAAAAAGCGGTTAAAACCTGTTGTCCTTTCGTTGTTAATGTTAGTGATGACCAATAGATTGACAACGCATATTCCTTACTGAAGTTTGGAAATGTCAAAATTTCTGACCTAAAATACACAAACTTGTATTCTCTGTAAGCGAAATAATTGTCAAAAGCCATTCGTTTTTTACTCTGAAAAAAAAATAAAGTTGAAAAATCTATAAAAAGAAATATCATCTACCTGTTTTGCCAATACTGCATCATTTCATCAATATATTCAAGGCGATTATTTACATTTCTACCCGTCTCATTAAAACTGCAACTTGTTGAGTCACCTATTAATAGGAATGTATTGCATTTCGGGATCACTGGATCAGCGATTTTCGTATAAGTGAACTGCCAAGCGTCAGGATCTTCACCTGAATCAATTATTTTGAATAGAGGAACAATTGGACTATCAGAATGTATTTCAAACAGTTATTCTCTCAAGTTCACGACCTAACCCTCCAAATGAAAAACCCATATTCTGACTGATATTACACGCAATTAAATAGAATTTTGAAATGATCAAATGAATAAACATACTGTCAATGCCACTAATAACACTAATTAGGAAATATGCAGCAGCGTTCCAGTGAAATAGCACAATACATGTCACTATTAGGAAGAATATTTTAAATGCATTTGGCCAATTTGTACGAATTTCAGTACGATCAATAAAATAATTGAAACGATACGATTTTAGCAAACGATTAAGGCGTATCAACGATATATCACCACGATAAATTAATAGGAAATCAAGTGGAAATATGCTACTAACATCCAACCAGAAACTATAGCTGAAATATTAGAATTTTAGTTCATAGTTTAAATCACAATCGCTACAACTCTCAGTACTTCCCAAACATCCACTGCAATGTGCATCACCAGATGGTAATGGCCGCATATCGGATACCATCATGGGTTAGTTTAATTAGAGTAAACAATGATGTTAGTTATCAAATTATGCGGTTTTATTTGTTGGTAACTTATAGGAAATTAATTTCCATAAATTTCTTATGGATTCTTCATTTCCATCATTTTTTCCACTTTTAGTTTCAATTTTTCATTTTAGTTGTTCGATTTTATTATTCATACTTTTTATTGTTATTCATATTTTACTCAAGTATTTTTAAGTATTTATCTTTAATTTTTTGTTAAGTGAACACAGATAAAATTGAAGGATTATTTTTAAAATGTTTATATGCTGTTACGGTGCAAGTAAATGCTCAGATATGTGTCGGAATATTGCCGATCGCGTCAATAATGAATAGCGCTTTGGCAGTGCTGTCCATGAAGCACCAAAGCAAATATTTTAATATCTTACATCGAACCGCATCTTTGTTATATAATTCACTGCATGGATATTAAAGGAAAAGAAAAACTTTTCCTTGCAAGAAAGAAACTTTTTCCAGCCTACAGTAAAGGCAAACTTACCTATGAAAATATCTCCTGGCTTGAACTTTTAGGTTTTCAGTAACTTCACCATCATGAATGTAATCTGTAACAAGTTTCATTTCTCTCGCCAGTCAATACGAACATTTGTTCTGCACAGATAGATTACAGTTTCACAAGATGATAATAAAGTTAATAAACATTTCTGATCGAAATAATTCGGAAAGTTGAAGCTCTTAATTGATTGCCACTAAGGTTTATAATTTATATTGAACCTCACCAAAACTTACCAATTCGTGACTGTATGAACATATCAATTAGAAATATAATATCGGATATAAAATTACAAGTTAGCCAGTAGTAAAAGTAATAGGTGTAAATTTCTCTGTAAACAAATATCACAACCATAAGTAAATTGTAAAAGCAGCCCGTACAAACAAGTGCTGTCCAGTAGTATAGCAAAGACGACGTCGGCTTTACCACAAAGAATATAATTCCTCTGCAAAGGGATTTCAAATGTTCCTTACATTAAATATAAGAAGTAATGATATATGGGACTTATTTCAATAACCTAGCATAGTCATCACTTCCGAAGATTTTCTCATCATTTGCATATATTTAACATTGGCAACTGAGGTCTACTAAATCAAATCGCTTGACTTGTGGCATTGTGAGGTGAGCCTTTTTTTTTAAGGCTTTTATGTGATTATGCCTAGCATATCATTAGGTAATGTGTTATATTGCACGATTCAATAATCCAAATTATCTCATTTTTTTTTAGAAAACTCAATGAAATATGCAGAAAGCGGTAGATAAATAAATAAATAGAGATACTTTGTTTTTTGTTTGAGCCTGTCAATAAAGCGATTATCCTTTGGGAACATCTCTGTTATAGCGGTTGTCACAATTGATGTTTTTGCCAAATTCTTCACATTCGCTTGCATAACTTTCGTTTTCTTATTCAACGTTTTGATTCAATTACGAACGACCTTTAATTTAAAAATTTATAGCCTCATGACAAAAGAATTATGTGGAACTGATTGGAATGGAGAAAGGAATAAAAAACCTTCAGAATTTTTTACAGAACATATGCTGCTAGTTTGAAATTATTACCAAGAGAAACCGTCGAAAATAGCACTGAAGGATTGGAATTTAAATCTAACATGATCCATTCATTTCATTACTCACTACTGTTGCGTTTTTTTTTCCTTTTTTGCATTTTTTAACATCGCTTTAGATTAATGAGTAAAAATTGATCAATAACTTCCATAGCTCAAATAAACTAACCGTAACAGTGGGGAAATTATTCAACTTCACAGTCTGATAATTGTCATGTCAGAGAGTGCTTAAGTTATAGGCGCTTTTCTGCGGGTTCGACGCTGAAACTTTGGTTCATATACCAATTGCGATACTCATCTGATATTGATTTGGTCCAACTTAAAAGTAGTAATTGCAGGTAAATATAAATATATTTTAGATGAAGAGTCCTTTCAAATATTTCTCCCTTTATTTATCCATGGTGATAATGTTTTGCTGCTTATTAATATAAGAATAAAGAAGTTCATCTGTTTAATCAACTTTTGTATCCAATGATTTTGGCCAGTAAAGAAGCAAAGCAATGCAATGTGTAGTACAACAACGGAGATTTTTCGGTAACTAAAACATAAAATTTAAAGTGTTTAGTAAAATTGAGGATATTAGTATATAAATTAAATGGCTTGATAGAAGGGAGGAGATGAAATTTAGTTAGCGATGTGATGATATAAATTAAATAGAAGCATCTTCATGTCACCTTGGAAACCGTTTTAGCCTTTCAGTCTTCCGCCCACAAATACCCAAGCGTGTGAACCAAACAAAAAGCAGATGATAGTAATGCCGTCCCTGAAATCTCTTTAAACGGTATTAAACCATTCATTTCCGGCATCCCCATTCCATCTCCATTGAAATAAATGAATAATATTTAATGTTGCTAAGACACTGGATCTGTCTAAACCATTATAAATTGTTTGAAACTTCCAAAATTTTTATGCCTATGTTTCTAATGTACATATGAGATAGCGAATGTTTTAACCGCCGGATATTTGACCCTCCGGATATTAAAATTCATATTTCACTGTGTTTTCTGATATCAAGAACAATTATTGGTGAACTTCAGTCATTTTTCCATCTTTTGCCATGCGAAAGTTTTTCGAGTCACGTTGTTCGGAAGGCATTTCCACGTTAATCCATGGTACCATTGATGATATCTATGTACCATTAGATAAATTGCGGTACTTCTCCATTTGATACCTCTAGTGGTTCACTAGAACCAACTGCATGGCGCGATAGCAGCATCGCCAAGTTCATCGATTTGCAAAAGTGAATGTTATGGGGCGCACTGCATTTCTTACTTGAACCGAATGCAGCAGCCCCATCAACAGGCAGCAGCAATTCTTGGTAGCAGTAGTAATAATAGTATAATATTAATGGTGGGAGTAACAATAGTTGCAGTAGTAGTAATAGTAGTAGTATTGGTAGTATCAGTTAGTAGTGGTCGTAGTAATAGTAGTAGCATTATAACCCGTGCACCCTAATCGGTCGGTCCAACAGAGGACGATTAATCGCTCGTTCCTTGTGCAGTGCTGCTCATCGACCTCTTCCGGTGGTTGTCGAGGACATCATCATATCCATTGTTTTCCTCTGCTATTGCTGCTCCTGTTACTGCATCCTGTCCTCTTCAATTCTTGAACTATACATATAGATAACTACAGCAGGGCTGCTACGTGACGTTTGCGTGAATGCTCTCGGCGCGCCTGATTTTTCTGGATTACCCTATAACGTGAATTTGTCATCGTTTGCCCAGTACTTCTTCACCTTACTTAATTTCTTACTGATAGCAAACAACAACAGCAATGATGACAAGTGCGCCACCACAAATTTTAAAATCTGTGGGCGACAAAACAAGGTTTGATTTCCATCAGTTACGCGATCAGCACGGCTGCATGTCAGAGCTATCATAGTTTAGTGTTATGGGATTCATGTGGCGTATGCTGCGACAGGTGTCACGGAGTACGTAAAGCAACCATGTTGTCATTTCACCTTAGCAATGCAAAGCATGAGGGTCACTTTACCTAAATGCTTAAGCAACATTTTCAACATTTTCTCGTCTTTTCCCTTTTCTGTCTTTTCTCACCTGTCACAAATATTACTTCGAGATAAACTGATAAACAAGTTTTATTTTACTAGCTGTCGTTAGTGATTTATTGATTGCGTGTATGGTGACGTATTTCGCATTTTAAGTGCGTTTGCAGGTATGCGCAAGATGAAATCTTGCAATATGTGCAGCTTTCTCCGGATGAGGATTACTGTATTCCATCAACAGCGAGATGCTTTCCGGAGCAGTATGTGCGGTGGTATTCATCTATTATATATTTTTTCTTATGGTCTAAGATTCCTCGAAATTGGCAAAATATATATTTATCAATTTCCTGTGATAGTACCATTACTTTGCGGCTTGTATTCCATGAGCATATTTTGGTGATAGTGGCTAGTAGGATATTTGTTAGTTCCCTTTTAGAAACTATGAACTTTTCTGTACATTTAATTCTTCAAAAGGCTTCATAAATTCCGCTCCAAAAGTTCTTGGTAGAATTTTGTTACGAGTCATTATCTTGCAGTCAGCTGTCATTTGAAGATCCACAAATGGACAAGTTGTGTCGGGAAACGAATGAGGCAATGTTCGAAGTATGTACTATCATATGGTTTTAATTGTTATACGCTTAGATGAGGAGGTTATAAATTCTGAATATTTAAGCGTTTTCCACTACAATTCTTTCAGATATCAGTGCATGAGAAGAAAAAATTTTCCAATTCTAATGTCTGGTGTTTTTAACGGTTTACTATAATAACTTAGATTTGAAAAAAAAAGATCTCATTGAACAAGTGCACTTGTAGGTATATGATTATCTGACCTTGAAATTAGAAGCAATGTTCAATGGGAAATCGGTATGTTAATTCTATATCTCAAATAATTTGTTGTTATGTCTGGTGTAATTGAATTGGGTAATGGTAATAGTAATACTCCTACGATATATGTATTGCTGAAATAATTCACCATATCATTATTTTATTTTCTATCAATATGAAAGCAGAGAAAGGTTAACGCATGTCGCTTCGCATTTCATAAAATTGAGTTTTGCAGCATTCGTTTCCACAATTGTTCACAAAAGAATGGGAGAATCATTATTCCTCATTTTGTCCAGAAAATGATTTGAGGGAGCGACGGAGGAACGCCATTGATATCACTGAAGCTGAAGAAGACCAGGTAAAATTCTATTTGTCAAATCTTTGTTACCAGAAGAACATGCTAATGTAATGCTCTTCATATATTTATTCTGTTGCAGTTTCAAGCGAAGACACCTGATGATCGAATAAACAACAAAAAGGATAAAAAAGCGGAAGTATGGTTTGCTCAAACGTCCCTTACGTGCGACTGACATAACCCTATTGATTTATTTTGATCGGTAGGCAAAATAAATCAGGAGACTGATGTCAGTCACACTCAAGTTTCCTGAATAAAAGATCAAAGACTCTATTTTCACAGTTGAGTCTTTGGCGGTCCTGTTACCTGGTAGTTTTTTGGATATTGATAAGCAAGATGATCTTTTCAGTTCTGAGTTCCGAGGCTTAAAAAAGTTTTTTGAAATAAGCCACTCACTCTCGCGATATCTTCCCTAGAAGTGAATGAATTTTAAACCAATCATTCCAAAAGGTTTGTTCTTGGGACGGGGAGTCCGGAAATAATAGATGGCACATCGAGATATCAAGGAATTCGTACTACTGACTAACTTAGCTACTTCATCACCTGACCGTAGTAATTTGATTACGTTATCACGTGGTTCTTTTTCACCTTGCATTGTAAAAAAATGCATTGTATTGGTCATTTTTAGGGCGAAGAAAAACGAGCACGGAAGCGGATTCAACGCGTCGATAAAATCGAGAAACCAAAGAAGATGAAGTGTGGTCGAGAATAAAGCCGATTTCTCAGAAAAAAACTCATTATGCATGACCTCATTCAGCTTGTGCATTGCGTACTTCAGGTTTATAAACCATTCATTCACGTCCAATGACGCAGTTGAACAAATGCACTAGGAAAAACCAATTATAAAACAGTCATACGGAATTGTTTACACTAATATGCATCCCCATCGGCATTTAACGTTAATTTCCAGCAGCGGTGATGTTTGATCGAAGGTGATAATGTTCGAAGAGCTGGACACTTTCTTGCTCCACACTTTCTTACAGCTGCTGTTTATGCTAAACGTGGCAGCACGGAAGAACTCCTTGTACTGTAATTCCAAGAAGGATATTCAGAGAGGAGACGGAACTCATGCACATTATGAAATTTTGAAGCTGGAACATGTGTGCATCATGAAAACATGGAATGCTCCCATCCTTATTTCCAGCACTGTTCGTCCAGCGGTGTGTCTGGACACACTTTAAAGAACATTCAGAAAGGAAGTCGAGGCGGAGGCGACTTTTTTTTTTTGAAATTTGTAACCATTTGCATTTTTCAAATTTTTATATGGGAAGTAGAGAAGCTGGAAAGTGCAATCCTCAGCACAGAAGCGAAACTATCAAAATGAATTCCTACATCTGTTCGAATTGAGTTAGGAAACAAATTGTTAAAAGTTTTTTATCAACTCACCTGAAAGAATGCTTTACAAAATAATGTCAACCAGCAGCCCGTGAAGCAGAATGCCAATCAATGGGTCACTTTTTCGAACAAAACATAACACAGCAAAAAAAGTATGGAGAAAACGAACGTGACAATTAGAACAGTGGAAGGACATGATAATCTACACTTATTTGTAACACAGTCGCTAGCAAATAAAGTAAACATGGCATACTCCCTCCATCAACAAATTTAATTGTACTTCATGCCTCTACATCTTAAAAACTTTTCACAAGAAAAAGGATTTCAATGATTTCCGTGGATTCCAATAATCTCCGACAACAGCCGGCAATCTTGATCGACAAATTTTAAATGGCTTGTAAAACCTTTCAGATGTTTTTACGGCATGTATACAGCCCGGACACTGGCGTTTAACCATCTAATTCTCGAAAAAACTTGGGTGCTGATGGGACGATCTGTTTTAAGCGTAAATGCTTCTCGCCCTGGAATAACGTAAAGAAATAGAAGGGCAAGTAAGCAAAGACAAAAGATAGTAAATAGGAGAGAAGAAATGTGGAAGCTATAAGAATACATGAATAACTGATGAAACCATACCAGAGAAACAGTGAATTGGGAGAAGTGTAATCAAAGCTTAATATTGACCATGATGAATTCAACAATGGATAAGAATACAGAAGCAGTAACAATACAAATAAGTGCAAGGACGGGAAGAGACTGATATCTGTGTAACAAAAGTAAAAAAACTAGCATTTGAAAGACAAGCAATACCTGAACCATACACGGCAACCGCTAGATGTTTTCATTATCCGTCATAACGGTAGTATATTCGGTTTTAAATGACAAAAAGGAAAGCCTTAATCATGCTGAATAGTTTGAATTACAAAACTAATAGACGACTAATTAATGATCGTTGAGAATTAAACGCTGCGCAAACATTGGTAGCAAAATCACCTGTGTCTCACACTAAAATAGCTTAAAACCTAGCACTGTAAGCCTTTTCTGAATGGCCCAAATGCTGTGGAATCAACGGTATAAGCTCCATAATGAATCCTAATATCAAATCTTTGATTTCTGAACTATAATTTTAATGACGGAAGCTAGTGAAGGTTTATTTCACAAAAAATGATCCTAATGTTTCCAATAAATTTTTTGACAGGCACGTCTTGCAGAATGAGGTTATTTCAAGTAATATAATGATAATATTACTATTATCATAATTATGATTATGGTTGTTACTATTACTATTATTGTTATTGTTATCATTACTGTTGTTATTATTGTTGCTATTATTATTATTATTACTATTGTTACTACTATTATTATTATTACTTATTACTATCATTGTTACTACTACTACTACTATTATTATTATTATTACTATTATTATTACTATTATTACTATTATTACTATTACTATTACTATTACTAATTATTATTATTATTATTATTATTATTATTATTATTATTATTATTATTATTATTATTATTATTATTATTA
>NW_018108223.1:58871-70771 GCF_000183805.2 Loa loa | reverse complement strand
ATAAATAATAATAACTTGGAAGAATATTTGGTTCAATGTCATGCAAGTGCTGGTCCTCCAATAAGAATTGTAACAACAAACTGAAAAGAATGGTAACACGAGAAAAAATAATGTACAAATAATATCAGCAACCTATAATACTGCAAAATCAAAATAAGTAACTGCAAATCGAAATAATGATTGTTATAAAAGGAATTGTAACACGAAAAAACACATGAAGACAACAGATGTTTTGATGGTTATGAATTAACTGATTATACCGTCCAACTTATCATAACAAACACAATACGGTGCTAAAAAAATAGTTTATGTTCATGACACAGTGGGATAAATCGCCATATCTGTTGACATGACTGATTGACGTCATATCTACAGTTACTGTATTTTCCAGCATATCGTACTGTACGGTTGCCTGCAATACACGAATGATGGGATTCAACACATGATCAAATACATGAAGCCTTGATACCAATATCAGCAATCTTGAACAAAACTCGACCTCGGTTTACCCATCGCAATCTGATCTAAGCAAGTCAAAAAGCATTGAAAAGTGTTGCAAAGACTGAGCAGATCAAAATCTCATAGCTTAACAGATGAATGGAGCACACATAATAATCCCACATATTGCATGTGAACCTCTTTTTGAAGGACCTATGAAAGATTTTGATTGACACGAAATCACTGGGAAATAATGATTATAATGTTTCCGATCATTCTGCAGATATTAGCTCACTAGCAAGATTTAAAAAAAAAGAAAAAAAGAAAAAACACCTCATAGAGAGCATTTCCTGGTTTTGTAACGAATCTCAATTGATAATGTGCAAATGCAGCTTTGGTTTTGGCAACCAAATTTGGTACAAAACCATCTTCATCTTTTGTGTCCTTATATTTGAGCAAATTTTCATGTGGAACAAGTCTCCAAGCACCTTCCAGCTTTACCTAAAAAAAAAATTATATTCAACTTATGAAGCAGCACTTAAGAATGAAAAGTAAAATAGAAATTCTGAAAAATGTCAGAAATTAAATAAAGTTTAACGACGAATTGGTTTTCAAGAACGTTAAACAATATCGTAAATTTGATCTTGCAGTTCACATACCGTTAAAGATGACTGTAATAATGACCGTTTAAAGAATCATAACATAAAGAAAAGTAACAAACGATGTAATTATGAATTGACAAACCGTCAATGTTATCACAATAAATACAATAGGTTTTTAAAACGTTTACATGGTTTACGTATTGCTTTAATGTCTACAAAATTTCTTGAAAATAACTGACAAACCAATTTCAGAGGAGCACATAAGTGTCGCTGCGATTTCGTATGTGAATTGATCGTTTGGACAACAGCTTTACTTAAGATCGTAGATATATTTATCTGTTCTCTATCATCCATAGCTGATTCCCAATTCAAACATGTACACCAGTGCATTTCGATACCAGCCTACAACATGTAAAATGAAATCCTCTTTTCTTCTTTGAATACTATCACCTTTCCGGGAAAAGGTCACATAAAAATCGGGATATACACACAATATAATGGAAGTATTACATCAGGTACAATGGAATCATAAAAAGCACTTCAACACATATCGATTCGTATATATCCAATGATTATATAGCCATTAATATAATTTTTGACCACAGCATATGTATGAATAATTCATCAATGCAAACAATATAGTTAAATGCATCTCTATAATATTGTATTTAAGTATAAACGAAATACTCAAAAATAACCTCTTCACAGGTCCTTGAAGGAGGAATCGGCTTAAAAAGTGATAAGGAACGGAATTTTACGTCACCCATAGTATTCAACTCCAGTTCTGTCGGCCAGTGAAGTATATCAAGTAATGTAGCGTGTATGTCGAACGGAGTTACTAGTCTGAAATGAGTTTCGTATATGAAATACTACACGTGAATTAAACAACCAGTAAAACTATAATGTCCTAACATGACTAAATAGAACTAAAACTCAGCACAAGCAAAAGAAATGTGCAAATGATAAAATACAGTTAGTGCCTTCTTTAAAAATTGTATCATTTGAACAACAACGTTAAACAAACAAAAAAAAGAAAGAAAAGGAAAATACTGGGAAAAATCTAAGTGAATACTCTCAAATAACAAACCTTGCTTTATTAGCTTTCAAGTTCTTCCAAGCTGTCCTTCCTCTACTACTTTCTCTGAATTTCTTCGGAAGTGAGAGGGAAAAAAATGGAAGCCTTTCCTCCAGCTGCCCTTAAAATTGTACATCCACATTATCTTCCTAAAAATTTCTGACCAATGAATAGACAGATATAAACCTGAAAATTTTCAATAGATATTCAAAAACTATTCAAATATTTCAAGATATTCAAAAACTCAGAACTTTCATCCGAACGCACCTTGATGAGTGGCACGAAATTTCGCAAAACGATGTCCGTGATCGGCCATCACAATGACTAAGGCATTATCAAGAGCGCCACTCTCTTTTAATTTTTTGAGATTCAACATCGTATCCTCATCAGCGACTTCCACCAAATTAACATCATCATGACTTAGTACGCTATGAAATGCAAGCAAAAACTTCGATGTGTTATATCCGTACCTCTCCATGAACTCATCAGTATATCGAAACCATTCCTAAAACACATGAAGTATAGAAAGCAAAATATTTCAGAAGTACCGAAATACAAAACACATATATTACTGATGAGTGAATGAATTATCCAACTTCACTTTTTAAATATATTGTTTTTTGCTCAGTGCATTATTGGTCATCCTGACCGTACAAAAATTTTTTCGTATCACCACTTCTTGCAAAATGTCGGAACTGAAATGTTGGAAGTTCTCATTTCAGAAAGT
This sequence comes from Loa loa, assembly GCF_000183805.2. Taxonomy (NCBI): domain Eukaryota; kingdom Metazoa; phylum Nematoda; class Chromadorea; order Rhabditida; family Onchocercidae; genus Loa; species Loa loa. Next base: position 67,929 of record NW_018108223.1, on the reverse strand, counting down.
CGCTGATTCACTCAAAATATGTTACGATTTCCGGAAGAAAAATAAAAACTAGAAACTGAGCAAAATTACAGAAAAAAAACCTTGTGCATTGGCACCGAACCCAAACACTGCAAATTGGAGAACATATCCTCGGCTCTTTGAAAAAATGTCCGCACATAATGGTCGGTTGGTTGGTGTTTAAAACCCTAAAAAATTTAATCACATAAATCTCGATTTACAGCATGTTTTTCAAGTTTTTGCTTTTAAATTAATGCGGGCAAATAAAGTAATTCGAAAAAAAAAATTCCTACCTTCAAACGATACGTAAACTTTCCAAGTTTTGCTGAGTCTTCCGCATACAAAGTTATATAACCGGCTTCGGAAAAATTTTTCCATATAAATGGATACACTTCGTCAACATAACTTGCCTCTGCGAAACGCTTGCTATAATATATACATAACTCCAGTTATTAAACTCTTAATCTGTGTTAGTTAGTAAAAAGAACACTCGAAATATCTCACATTTGAACCACTTTTTCAAGAGAAAAAAAATCAATCCATGCAGACTTCCAAAAAAGAGAAACATTCTCAGATCAATAGCATGCAAAGGGCAACAGAAGTTTTTCGTAGAAGTCTTAATGTAACCAGATAAAAGTGTCAGTAACTTTAACTTCACAACTTAAGATCACTGAAAGAAAAACATTTTATCAACATGTGAAAGAGTGGACAGGTATGCTTTTTGCGCAGGGCTAAAACAAAAGAAGAAAAATGAAAAAAACGGCCAGTTTATCGGATATAACAAAAATTGACCGTGTGAGAGGAAGCTCCTCTTCCGTCCGTCCAGTTAAAATTGGTATGAATGCCTGCGGGGTACCATCTCCAACAATGTTGTATCCTTAAAAAGTTAACGGAATTGAAAATATTGAATCCCTCATAACTAAATGAAATAACTGAAACTGTCCATACTCACATTTATTTTGAATGTTTTTGATGAAAATGAGTTATCGCTAGATCATCAGAAATATCCGGTTATTCAAGGCAGCACGGCATCCGAAAATGACACAACAGGGACACTGATAAAGATTCAGTGTCTTCACTAGATTAGTAAGCTGTAGTTCGGAAGCCTACCCGTAAATAAAAGAAACGTTTTCTTTTTTTTCGATATTGTTATTAAAGGAACGCTGCATACCATCAAGCACAACTGCATCGAATTCTTCTTCAATATACTTGACTGTTTTCGGTAGTTTACGGCGAAATGACATCTGAGATAATGAATCGAAGCCTATAAAAATGTAGTGGTATTTTTGTTTCCTAAGAAACATAAACACATGTTGCATATTTCTAGCAAAAAATTCGAATATGTCCACACCTATGAAATAAACGTCAAGACCAGACCAGTCGGAAGGTTTTTTGATATAAGACAAATCTTCCTCTTTTTTCCGATCAGGAACAATTGTCCATAGTAAATGTTTCCTTCAAAAAAGTTTTATAAATTGAGTACAGTTTTCTTTCCAGTTTTTGATATTCAAATTCTACATAAATGGTAATGATCACGAAGTTTCATGATTCATACGGGGTCTTCGCCCGCCCTGTAAGCACAGAAAACATTTCCTGGTCCCCGGGGCATACACATCGACAGTGATGTGTGATGAACCTTAAAAACTCAAATAAAATATTTTTTTCAAATGCTGATGGTTTTTTAAAATATCAGCATCACTGATGGTTTCTTAAAATTATCATAAAGAAATTAAATGTAAGCACCTCACAATTCTTCCCACAAACTAGGACTGCAGTGAAAAATCATATATGAGTTAGTAGTAAACAGCCTTTCCACAAGTATTTCTATTGTATATTTAAATCACACCGCAATGAAAACTAAAGGACGTAATAGAAAACGATCCGTTAGGAAATTATAAGTCAGAAGCTGAGAAAGATATCCAGCTAGGCTTTCAAAAAGTCTATTCTCGAAGAAAACAAACCACTTTTCTCGATCATCTCCAAAGCACTCTACAATAGCGTAATCTTTGATCATAGGGCTACCAGATGTAATCGGAATCTGATGGTCAATTTTCAACTCATTGTCATTAACTCTCTCGAAATATGCAACAATACATTTGATATCACCATGGTGTCTATAAAATTTCAAAAATCGTTCAGCTTAAGGAAAGATAAAGGGAAACTTAGCATGGGAATCAATTTAAAAGTTACTGTAAAGTAAAGTAAAAATAATGATCAAACTAATTTTACTTGATAGCATCAGATGATATGGTGAACAGTCCCTTCTCGTCAACATAAGCCCACTCTTTTTCTTTATTCTTAGCACAATCGAGCATATCTACATGGTGGAAGAACCCAATAACTTCACTACCATTGATATTTAATTTCGGGATGCGGCATGCCTAGAAACTCATTCTTTAAGGCAAATTTATGTTTGACGCAAAAAAAAAGGCATAGAATACGCTCCCTATTTTACTGCTGCTGTGTATCTCTGGTGGAACGAATGAATGTCGAACAAAACGTAAATATACCACTAAAAAGCTCCTTAAAAATAATCCATTATAGCAAACATGCACAGTGTCATTGTCGACTAGATTATCGGCAGCTTACCGAGAAAAATAAAATTAACACCTGCTCGAATTTTCTGGAAAAGTTGTGACTTCGAGTGGCTGATTTCCACATCTCAGCTGTATCAGCACCCAGTACTATTATATGAGGCAACTGGAAAATATGGAAATATAGAGTAAATCCATTTAAAAAGATTGAAGGTGAAAGCAGAAAAAGTGTGCTTCAAAGAAACGTTAGAAAGCGGAGTACGTGTAAACTCGACAAAAATGTTCACTTTCACATGACAAAATCAAGGCTATGCGGTAAGCTTAAGTGAGTGCTACCCCAAATGACAAATCAAATTTTCAGGTGAAATAGGAGCACATATAAGTTTAAGAGTGCCTGTGTAGATTAACATAAGACTGCAGTTGCAAGTAACTGCAGTCTCCCTGTTTGCACTCAGTTCCACAGAAGCATGACCAGTTTCATTCTTTTCCACATACTAACTCGAACTAGAGAGCTAAGTCAGCTATTTCTATTACTTTGCAGATAGAAATTAGGTATCAAAAGCAACCGATGGATAAGCAATAGGTTCCTGAATCCAATATGCTGTATCTGTTGAGTGTTCCGAGGAATATGTACAGAAGATGAACAACACAATGAAAGTAATAACGGAAAGTAGAGAAATCCGGAACAGTTTTCTCAGATGCCTCGGAACCTTGCTAATTCTGTTTAAGTCTAAAAAGAATATGTGTAAAAGAATTCAGCAACTGACTGCCGGACAACTTTAATAACAGTAACTTGTTTCCAAAAATATTAACTTCGTTATTACAAGAGGGGTAGGTACTCAACTTTAAAACTAAAGTTTCCCCAAATTAGAGGGGAACCATGTCACTCATTGATATCTGGGAAATTCAGCTGCCGACGAAGGAAACTGCTAGAGACCTAAATGGTAAAAAATTACCATTAAAAGCGTTCTTGTTTCAAGCACCTCCAATAACACAGAAACATGAAAATGATAGTCTTTACCATTTATTATCCGTGCACATACAGTATTATTCCTGGAGGTAGTTCCTGCGGCATATATCAATTTTATCTCATAATCAGACTCCTGCAAAGTAAATGAAAAAATTGTTAATGGCTTTCAATGTTTTTCATAATGAATAAATAACATACTACGCCACCACCTGAGACCATATACAATACAAAATGTAGCGAAGTCGCATCGCAAGAGTTGAAAACCCATTATTATGTGAAATATAAGTTTCTATTATTAAAAAATTTAAAAACATTAAAAGCCTTAAACGCTTAAGGCAAACTTGCGAAACTAAATGAATTAAGAATAAACTATAGATTTCATTCTAGTTGTCAACTAGACTATTATAACTACTATCACCACTATTACTACTGCTACCACCATTACCACCAATTGTGGCTGTCGCAAACCGAGACAACCGCCTTCACTTTCCAAAAAAAAAAGTGAGAAACAGCTCTTAAACATAATAAAAAATTAAACAGAAAAGTGGTGAACGAAAATATTAAATTTCAAAAAATACAGCATAAGGAAATTGAGCAGATGAATACGTAAATAATACGCAACCAACAGCAAAACTGATTAGTTCAACTGGAACAAAATTTAGGAAAATATCGATAAAACACAGAAGCGTCACTTCCAGCAAGCACTACCAAAACAGTACTCGTAATGACACAACGCCCCGGATAAACCGCTCAAAAAGTTGAGTCTCTAAAGAATTGAGTAGAGACCTTTGATAGAAGCAGCATTAATATTTCCCCAAACATAAATTCATAAGATACTGGCCACTGCTTGGAAGGCAGCTTCAAAAAAAGAAATAATAGTACACAAGATATACTTTGCTGATTGCTACTAGTGTAGCTAAATATTTGGAATGACAAGATATTTGATATGTTGTTAAAGCAGAACGAATGAAAAAGTGTTGAATGAAAAAAAATGAAAAATCCCGCACCCCTTATGTACTGCTTGACAACCCCTTGTCAGTAGAATTGTTTCGGTAAAAAACCCCCTGAATGTTCATGAAAGCGCTCACTCTCAATTAAGCATTTCCATGATTAACAACAATCCGAAAGTTGTTACTCGCCCTTTCATTCCTCTCCTTCAATACTGTTGTCTGATACTACACTAACTCTTTAAATGTAGTAAATTTGTTAATCCATAAAAGCACCGCTGCGCTTAATCGAACCCGCTAAAATGTGCACATAACAAGACGTATTGTGGTATGAAATAAGATAAAAATGTAACCAAGATAACTAACACTGCACTTCAAGTAGAAGTACTGAGTACAATGAGTAGTAACATCATTCTTTTAAATGAATCAACATCTAAAGGTACCAACTGTTCAAATGAACCTCCATCTCAGTTGTTTAATCCGGTCATAAAAGGTTACTTTTACACACATTTAAATTCAAGTATTTGACATGATTCATGAACCTCACATCCATCTCTTTTGAAAATCAACAACTATTTCAATTTTTTACGTAAATTAGAAAATAGGGAAGTTATGAGATTTGAAGGCGAACCAGATCATAACACTCATGTTTGTAAATAAAAAGACATTTTATTTAGTCTTCAGTAAATCCATCCAAAAAAAAAAGAAAAAAAAAAGAAGCAATCAATGAGCAAATACCTCGACTTTTACAGAAAAGAAATAGTTTCTAAATTTGAAATATTGATTAATATTTTTAGCTCTTCCAAGTTGTCATAGAAAATAATGATGTGAGGAATTTTTCTAAATAGTCCAAAAGAAGAGTAAGAGACTATTTTTTGTAGAATAATGTATTTAAAGTATGAGGAGCAGACAAATTATCCCTTTTGAGAACATATTTAATGCAGTGCTGCATGTAGCCTGAGGAGAAAATCACTTTCACGGTGTAAAAAAAAGACAAGCAGAGGATGCAGTAGTGAAATGAACAAGCAACACATTCCGCTGATCTATAGATCATTTCTAGCATAATGACACTTCCAAATGGTGTACAGGATAAAACATGAATAACCTTCCATTTGAGATTGCTTTTCATTTTTTTAAATAATTCAACGTAGGAACAGATCGCACTTCTAGATTTGCACGTCCTTGGGGATTTCCTCCTTTTTAATAAGCGAAAAAATTGAATTGCAACTTCCTATACGAAGGATCACACAAGCCTGCTTTGTTCCATCCCACCATTTATTCAGAGAAGCATGTGTGGTTGTGTAAATGAGTTTATACAGCGAAGATATTTATTTTCGTGGCAGATAATTTTTCGTAAGATCATGATGAAATCCACTGGTATTTCAAGATGAGACTACTACCAAGTTTTAATCATTCCTAAACATCATAATGTAAACGTATATAACACAGGATTGACACATAGCAAGTGAGAGTTCAAAAGTGATACCAAACAACTAAAACTGGCAAAATGATGCGTGACAACACTAAACGAAAAAACATGCCAAGTATGTTAAATAAAGCGGATCTTATGCAGTTTTAGTGATTAAAATACCACAGTAGGTACAAAGGAGCAAATATGTTAAAAGAAAAAAAAGTTGTTAAAAAAAAAATTCTTTTCTTTTATTAAAAAGAATCTACTCAGAACCATAACAAATCCACCGATCAGGAACTCTGCACTTCAACTTTCTTATTTTATATGCTATTGTCTTTCTCGCTTTTCCACGCTTCTATTTTTTGTCATTGACGAAAATGAGAACATGGCACACAACTAGTGAAATAAACCTGTTGCCAGAAACGTATCAGATCACTTTTCCGGCTTCTCAACAAGGAGACAGTCAGAATTATTCATAACGAAAAGCTGATTCAAAAAAGAAAAGACTAATCTTACATTAATTATTTCCTCACAATACTTTAATCCAAATAGTCCATATCTTCTCGAGGAGGGCGTTTCATCCGTTGGAATCGGATAGGTAAATTTTTTTATCATACTGCAAAGTAAATTCTTCCCAATTTTGTAACAGCCTGTAATAGAAGTGTTCATTAAAAGTGGAGGCAAGCAAGCCTAATTCCGATTTAACAACCAGAACTGACGAAGCTAGTTCAGCATTAGGTTTGCTATATGTACACCGAAATATACAGATTCAAAATAACTAACGAAATGGGGTAAACAACAAACAGAATCGAACACACATACAGTTTTATTACACATGTACACAGTTACACTTCAACCTTAATCCAAACCAAGTCTCTCCCTGCTCTCTGAACTCTAAACTACCCACCCCATTCAATCCTTCCACTTTACTCGACGTGCTGTATAGCATCAATATTTAAGAAATCTCGGGATCCTCTGCTCTCATGATTTCAGGATTTGTAAATTATGACACTTCAAGAAAAATACACCAAATGCACTGGAGAAACGAGGTTGTGGCAGAGACCGGAGAGAACAGAAGGAAAAAAGGAAAGACATGTCCGCGGAATGGAATGGCAGTAGGCCTACCTTCCTGGGACTCTATGGGCTTTCATGCTCGGTATTTGGTGGTTGGCCGTATTTTCTCGAACTCATTCTCAGCGAACTTGTGAAAATTTTTTTACGGTTTGTTGTGCGGAGTCTGGAGGCCCTAGCCATTCTTACTTTTTAGTCAGTTGCGTACTTACTGAGATGGCTGCGGGTACAGTGAAACAAAACATTCATGTGAATGCCGAGGACCAGAAATTGATCAATCGATTCGCCCGACTTCATCAGAGGTCGCTAGATGTAAAGGTAAGATAGGTTACATTTCCTTAATTAATGCATTGAAGTCTGACCTATGAGGCTTTTTTCAATGCGGCCTGACTTAACTTATATAGATTTCAGTCCATCTTCGAGAAACTAGTCTTAATCTCGTATAATGGTCTGTGCAACCTCAAATTCTGCTCTCCTTGACGAAATACTGTTAATTTACTGATATTACCCTGTGCCTATTGATATTAACTAAATAGATTTCAAGACCTCTAAATAGATTTCAAGACCCAAATATTGCTATATCTTGCTTCTTAATGTGTGAAATTTACTGCATATTTTTTCAGGAAAGACTTCAGGAAACGAGTAGGGATCTTCAAAATTTGAATGATGCCGCTGATGAGCTGCTACTTTTGGATGATGCAGATGCCCAGTCGGTGCCGTTTAAGATTGGATCAGTGTTTATGCACATGGATCAAGTGAGTAATGTATTCTCATACACTGTCATTATAACCTGCTGTTATATTAAAAACTGGATAACATTTCTCATCTGTAGCTGTTTGTTCCTAAGATAATGACTGAGTCACTCATTATGCTTACATTATGTACCGGATGGTAGAAGTCGGAAAGAGTGTTGATTGCATGGTTTCTTTTTTAGCCTTCTGAACTTCGTTTTAAGGGTGAGGTAGGCAAAACAGTTATTTTTCGGAGCCTAATATTGGGGTCTAAATTTTGTGGGAAGTTATACTTCGTTATGCTGTTTGTTTATTTCATAGGAAAGATTGAACGAGAAGTTCGAAAATGTGAAAGGAGAATTGGAAAATCGAGTGGCTGATCTTACACAAAAGCATAAAAAAATTTGCGACGAAATGGATTCCTTAAAATCGATACTTTATGGGAAGTTTGGTGAAAGTATCAATTTGGAAACTGATACGGATAATCAATAGTTATTGAGGGAGACATCAAACTACCATCTGTATAAAACTGCTGCGTAATATTGAGGTTATTGTGGCGTTTAGCGGAGGTCTAAAACTGGTTATCTCTAGCTTTCCTGGACCGAATTCACAGAACCTAAATTTTTTTTATCCTCATCGTTTGTTTTTATATATTTTTTATACTTCGCGAACATTATTTTTTTTCTTTAAATTCATTGACATTGAGATTTGAAATTTTTCGTAATGAATTTAGCATTCTTTTGGACCATCTTAAAACCCATCTCGAACGGTTCGAATGAATATTAGATGAATTTTTTTCAATCATTTGTTTTATTTGGTTGAAGCACCACCCCTTTAATAGATGGTAAGTGGATGATCTAAAACTGGGTGCTCTCTATCTAAAATGATTTTTAAAAAGTGATTTTGTCTTCTTAGTGGTTTGTTCGTATACTAAATGAACAAGACATCAGTTCCTGTTTTTTTCTTTGTTTTGCAAATTCATCGAAAGATAATTTTTGATTTTTCTGAAAATTCTTTTTCTTTTGAGTAGAAATTTTTGGCATTTGTTTACAAAATCCTTCACAAACTCTTCATCAATGTTAGATCTATCTTCCTTTCTCTCCTTTGCATCAGCATATTTCATATTTGTCTTTCGGAGGAACAAAAGTTTCAGCGAATTAAAATGTTGAATACCGATTGGCACGTGTATGCTTTGCTTGTCGTTTTCAATGAATATCAGATTTTCTTTATCTTTTTTGTAGTTCTAGTGCTGTATCTTTAAAATAAAATTGAACTGTTTTTATCTTGTTCATTTTACTGTTATTCTTAAAAAGAGTGGCCGTGAAAGCAACTCAAAACAAATTATATGTTTTATATATATATATATATATATATATATATATATATATATATATATA
>NW_018108223.1:55551-58518 GCF_000183805.2 Loa loa | reverse complement strand
AATTATAGTTTATATATATATATATATATATATATATATATATAATGTTGCATATCATGATGCCATGTTTGCCCATACCTTATGTAATGATTGCCATGAAGTATGCCACTTTTTCTTAAAGTAAACTAACATTTTAGACCATGTGGTATTCATCATGTTTGGTACTATTTGGAAATAGGAACCAGACTGGGTATGGTGACATCATCTTGGATGTTGCATATGCCTTCGAAGTACACATTTGATGACTCTCTCTTGTTTACGGGTTTGAGTTATATTCTATCATAAAACTTCTCTCTTCGATAATAATTTTTTTCAACTTATTCGACAGAGAAAAAAGGGCAGCGTCCCACTTTGCGCTGACGGGAATGACAAAAAACATGAGGACGTAACAAGTCCCAATTTTTCTCAATCAAGCGGGGAGGGGAAACGGGGAGTGCTACTGGTTCTTTTATATTTTGTCATAGAATTTTACTTATTTTACTATTGTCTTTTGAACTGTACTGCCAAAATCATGCAGACAGGACAAGAGACATGATGTAAGTGATATTCTTAGCAAGGATTGAGGTAAAGACTAAGCGACTGATATTTTAAAGGTCGTGAGACTGGCACTGTGTAAAAAAATGCCGGCCAAACCAATCTGTACTGCCTAATGTCAGTGTTTAAGTAGTTTGGCTTAAACTATAGTGAGTTTGATTGAAGCGCTTAATATTGGTTGCTATGACAAAAAAGCTTGGGAGACATGCATGCTTTAGTTAGCTTTTAAAATGTAAGCTTTCATTTTACTCATCCGATGTATTCCGACAACAGCAAAACTTGATAAGACGGATTTTTTTTTGCTAATTTTTCGAAAATTTAGATACATACATTGGTTGCATCAGAATGACTTGTCTTACACTATATAGCACAATTAATTTTTATATAGATCCCCTTTTTACCACCTAACGATTACAGTACGTGTGTATTCATTGTCAGTGTCCGTAATTTTGTTTTAAACCATAGCTGACTGAAAAGCTCTGCTTCAAACCTGTGTTTGTACTTATCATACCTCAGAGTTCAGAACTGGATTAATTGCATAGGAAAGATTTGGTTGCACCATTAGGAGTGCATAAGGATAAATCCGTTTTTCATTTTATGTCACTGTTTCATTTCATATCAATGGTCATTTTTAATTTTGATTTCTTTCCACTTGTATAAGTGCTAACTTTTCTCTTTATTCAAATCGCTTATATAAATTAATATTCCATATTGTTAGTAAAAATGAAAAGCAATAAATACATGAGATTTTCCGACAGAGTTGTCGGATGCACACTGCTCTATTTTCTTTGTAAGTAATGAGAGTCATTTCATGAGAATACTTTCTCTGCAGTGCTTTCTTGTTTTTAAAATGGCTGAAATAACAAATCTTTAGTTTCTGAAACGGTTATGTGACGTTCGGTCTGTTCTTTTCAACACTTTACTATAATTTATTTACAAAATAAGTTTTCTTTTTTATACCGTTGTGGTGTTAGCCAGGTTTTGTTTTTAGTATTTCCTCTTGATTTTAAAGCTTTAAATAAGAGTTCCTTAAAATTGGCACAGATTCTTTATGCGCCGTACAATAATAGGCTGGACAATGTGGAATTACGGGCTTCGTTAAGATCTCCTGTCATGGTTCATTGGCGAAAACAGTAATTAGTTATGGTGTTGGTGACATCATAAACTTTAAAAAAAGGCACTGCTAAGGGGAGATTTTTTTTGTCATCCCACTCTGAAGTTTATGAAGAAATAAAGCAAAGCAATGAAGCATTGCATCTGATGTTTTCTCCCTTGATAAGTATTGAGAAGGGTACAATATTTGTTAACATGGCCTTTACTAAAGACCTTCTGCGATTGATTTACATTAAAATTACCACAGCGTAATACCACTGATATCTGACAGTGGTGACGCGCAAAAAAAACAATCATCGTCTACTATGCTTCATCAATTTGGAAGTACAATGGAAGGGAGTTAGTTATAAAGTGGCAGGATGATATTCATATTATCACTGTGTCATCAGTATTCTGATCTTTCATCTTTATCTTTAAATCAGTTGTTTCTATCAAATATTTGTTCTATTAAACCGTTGAAGATAATTGTTGAAAAAATCATTACATTAACTCAGAAGGTTCCGAATTTTCGGAATATACACTCCCATGGCAGTTTTATCATTATTTTATCATTCTGGGGGATGGTGCACATTTTTTATCATATGCTAGGGCAATATTGGAATGAGTCGTGACATCGGCATATTGTGGAAAAGCTTTTTCTAATCATTAAACTTTGTGCGCAAATATGTGACAACCCTTGTTTGCCTGTTTTTTTCCCCCATCTGCTGCACATCCGATCGATTTGTTTAGACTACATGTGGGATGAAGGTAGCGAATCAAAGTACATTTCTCAAAAAGACTAGTTACTGTGAATTGTCCTTCTAATAACCAACAGAAGATTACATTATTTCATGAGTTCTGCTCGGTATTCTTCATTTACCGTATTGCTTCCCCGAAAAAAGTAAAAACAACTTCGTTGAATAAGATCAAATTTACATGATCAAGGTGCATTGCAATCAGTAAAATGATTTCGGTGGAGAATGATTTCCAAAAGTATTCTACGAGGAATCAACTTTTATTTAATCTTTTTTAATGGTTCAGAGTTGCACAAATTATTCTAGTCGACAGGATCTTTCGAAAGCAGAAAGATTGCTATAGAAAGTTTTATTTGAGTACAAAGAAATGCAGTAAGCATCTCTGATGCCTTTCATTTTCCTGTATTTAGTTCTGCACAGCGTTAGAGATCCATTTTTCAATATTATTATTATTATTATTATTATTATTATTATTATTATTATTATTATTATTATTATTATTATTATTATTATTATTATTATTATTATTATTATTATTATTATTATTATTATTATTATTATTATTATTATTATTATTATTATTATT
>NW_018108223.1:32485-54659 GCF_000183805.2 Loa loa | reverse complement strand
TTATTATTATTATTGTTATTATTATTATTATTATTATTATTATTATTATTATTATTATTATTATTATTATTATTATTATTATTATTATCAATTATATTATTATTAATTATTAATATGTATGATAATTTGCTTTCTATTTTGTGTTGCGATGATGGAATGTTGACCTTGATTCGACTCATAAAATTTGAGTGTTTGAAATTATCGATTAAACGACGCCATTTTCTTTTAATGGTGGTAATTAATCGGTTGTACCAGCACTGTGGGTGTGCTACTTTTGGCTTCCGCAATCGTCGACTGTCATTCTTTATATTAGAATGTTCATGCAAGTTTGTCTGAGATGGTTCAAAAATTCTTTAAACATATACTATCAGAAGCGTAACTCATCTTCAGCACTGCTGAGAAATGGATCGTAATTTGAGACGAAAAATGGTATGGACCGTACTGATTACTGACTTTTGTTAGTTTCCAGTGATATGGTTATTGTTATTCTAGCACTGAGTAAAGGATGAAGAGTCGAGAAAAAGGAAGGCAGTCGGAAGGTCGAGAATTCTGTTGTCGTTGATAGTTTTAAAGCAGACATCTGAAAGTGGTAGTGGATTTACCGAATATATATTTCTTATTCATTATGTTTAAATAATTGTTATCGCTTCGTTGTTCAGTTTCTCTTTGCTTCATTGTACTTGTCAGATGAGATTATTTAGCCAGCTATTATCCCAAGGAATTTTTTTTCCGTCGATTTTCTGTCATTTGCTTTCGATAAGAGCGACGCGATAGGATGACCGCATATGTCAGATACTTGCTCGGTACCTGTCGGGATTCAGTGAAACATTTACAATTTTACAAAAACTTGGGAATATATTTTAATTTTGCCGTATCGTTCAAGATGCGCCATACAAAATGAGAAACACACTGGCGAAAAAACTGGTTTGTTTATTGCACACTATATCGTGTCTCTATTTCCGAATTTACAAAAATTAATGATTCTCATCGTTAATTCTGCCAGTTTTTGAAAGCTTTCTTTTATTTACTGGATGTTATTTTTATTTGTTTAGGCATCATAATTAGATTAATATCTTATAACATTCACGAAGGATAGACTTCACCGGTTATGTTATGTTATGTTTATGTTATCTTTATGTTTATGTTATGTTTATGTTATCTTTGTTATGTTATGGTTGTTATGTTTTTCAGCTTTGTGATTCAAACAACAAGCTGTGGAATGGAACATGGCTTGAATTTTTTCGTAAATCAAGCAAATAAGGCTACCGTAGCGGTGTTTTCCCTTTTTCTTTTCTTTAATCTGCTTCTGATAAATTTGCATCCTATTTTCCTGGTTGAAAACCACCTGACGGACTTGTAGTTCTTGATCAGAATCCCGAAAATATTGGCGTACAGTGCATGTGCCTCATGAACGACTGCAATATATCGGAACCTATGGCAAGACGTTGTTCACATTATTTTTTTACTTAAATAATGTTTCGAACAAAGCGGAATGTAGCAGAAGTATGAACTCAATGTTAATGGACAACAAAATTCATGAGTTAAGAACTGTATATGTGAAATGAACTGATACTATTCTCTCATTCCCGAACACTTATCGGCATACTGTAGTGAAAATGATACTTGCATGTCCTATCATAGCATAGTGAAGAAAGCTCTACATTTGTTTGGATATATTTATTTCGTTATCTTTAACGTCTATATGTGTTTATATTCGACCATATATATATGTTCGCATCATTACAGTATTCGTCATTTTCCATTTTCAACTAATCTTCGTCGTAAAAGCTTCTATTGTAGGATCACAAAATGTCACACGAACATTCTCCGATACCAAATCGAGCTGATTCTTTATCTGCTCCTTTGAGCATGGAGCTCGTTAATTTTCTGAAAGAATCTATGGGTAGTGTCAACACCGATCCATATGTTTTCGTTGTTTTCGGTGCGTCGGTAAGTTATGTTTAAACTGATCTATTTGATACAGAATACAAGTCAGTTAAGTTGTTGACAACCATTTGATATATAACTTGTGGTGTCAGGGGACTTATTTTACACTTTAATATTTCAAGGGCCAATAAGTTTTCGTTATGCTTACGCTCTTTACATTAATTTTCATACGTTTGTTTTTAGGGTGATTTGGCCAGGAAGAAAATATATCCGACGCTTTGGTGGCTTTACCGTGATTCGTTATTGCCAAATAATATTTCCATCATCGGTTATGCACGATCTAATTTGACGATGGCTTCGCTGAAGGCAAAATTTATTGAAAGATGCAAGGTTGCTTTGTCATGAATTTCATTTGCTCTTCATAGTTTTTGTTACTCCTAGCATTACAGAGACGTTTTATCTTTAAATTAATTTTCTGTTAAAGGTAGATCAACATTTATGTGATTAATACAAATGTTGCATGATTTTTTTCCATGATGCCTAATAAGTTGTAGTGTTTGCTGTGTGTGTGAAACAATGTGTGGATAATAAAACTGTTGGGTCATCCTTCATTATAAGATATCGATTAGTTGAGACTCAGTCTTAATTTCCGACATTCATTTTGCCACGTGTAACTGTCCAACGAAATAGTTTCCAGCTTCATTCTGGTGAAGAAACAAAGTTTGATAAATTTATATCGCGTTGTTCATACATTCGTGGTAAATATGATGAGTCTTGTGGTTTTATTGAACTACAGAATTTCATCAAAGGAATCCAACAGTCTTGTGATGGAAGTTAGTTTTTATTTTTCCTATCTTTTTTTTTTTTATTTTTCACTAACTTCTTTGTGAGACATGTTTCATGGGATGAAATTCCTTAACCGTATAAATTACATAATTTACTAGTTTCATTGCGCATCCATCGTCTGATTGTTTTACTAATCCAATTAATTTACATATTATAGTGTTATGTTTTATGGTTAGTAGTGCGAAACACAGAATTTACTTCTTCATTTCTATTATAGTCGACAGAAGTTCAAAGTTCCAAATCCATTTCACTCGTAATTTGGTTTTTTTTTTTATGAAGTATAAATTGCAGCACCAGTAAACAGATTGTATTATCTCGCCTTGCCTCCTGAAGTTTTTGAAGATGTCACACTTCAGATAAGTGAGAACTGTGTGGACGATGGGTGAGTTGCTATATGTTTTTTGGTTCATACTTCAAAATTAAATCCAACCTGATTTTGCAGACGTGATTTCCCACTTCTGTCTTGTCTTGACCGATAGTAACATTATTTGTATTTTTTCGAAAAAAAAACTGTTCTTTTTTATGACTTCGTCTTCTGAAATACTTAGGGAAATGGAAATAATATGTTGCTTCTCTCCTATTTCGATTTAGAGCTTATCTGATTCCAAGGTATCTCTAAAACTCAACTTTCTTCTGGAATAAACTAAATGACATATTGTTTCTTTTATTTTATTCTTTGTATGACTCCCTATTTTAATATTTGCAGTCAGTTTTTTATTATTTTTTTTGTTCAGAGGTCCTTAATGACTTTTTTCAGTCGTTCTTGGACACGTATCATTATTGAAAAACCTTTTGGTTTCGATTCAGAATCTTCCGCAAAATTATCTTCGCATCTCGAACGTTTATTCCGGGA
This sequence comes from Loa loa, assembly GCF_000183805.2. Lineage (NCBI taxonomy): Eukaryota > Metazoa > Nematoda > Chromadorea > Rhabditida > Onchocercidae > Loa > Loa loa. The sequence goes on along the minus strand of NW_018108223.1, from coordinate 51,073 downwards.
AGACCAAATCTATCGTATAGATCATTATCTGGGCAAAGAAATGGTTCAAAATCTTATGATTCTTAGGTTAATTATCAAGCGTTTTCTCCTATTTTTTTTACTGTCGGCATGATATAGCAGTACATATAAAGGAATTGAGAGAGATAAACTTCTGTTGGATGTGAAAGACGTGTTGTGTTCACGTTTTTACCATGTTTTGTGAAATCAGAGATATCGAATTCGACCACGTATGAAATCCATTATTTGAAATCCCATACCATCTTCATTTGGTTGGTTATTGTCACCACTAAGACTAATTGAACTTTAGGTTTGGGAATAGGATCTTTAATCCTTCGTGGAATCGTGACAATATAGCCGCTGTTGTGATCTCATTCAAAGAAAATTTTGGAACGCAAGGCCGTGCAGGATATTTTGACACAAATGGTATCATACGGTGAGTTTTTAATTGAAATCAAATGTGCGTATAAGAGCATTTCGTCTGTGTTTTATTAGATTTATTATCTTTTTAGAAATATAAGATTTTACAATTGCTTGCTTGTTGTTTCAGTGATGTAATGCAAAATCATCTTATGCAAATTCTGACACTGGTTGCTATGGAGAAACCTGCCAGTCTGGATGCTGAGGATATTCGTGATGAAAAAGTAATGTTTTTGCATGCTCTTGTTGTTACTGTGCTTTATCTGGATGATCTCAGTTTTCAGACATTCAGCTACAATAGTTGAATATTGTATTGTAGTTGTTGGTGTAATTCAACCCTGTGTTTCTAAAAGGTAGAATTTGTGAGATGCGCTGAATTGTGCAATCACGTTGCTCAGAATCCTGTGGAGGCGCGATGCTACCTTCTTTTCATTAGATCTTGTGGAGATATATTGTGAATGACAGTGTGAAAGGAATGTTGCTGAAATCTGATGGCCATGCAGTAAGATTAGGTCGTCATGCTTTCCAGCATTTTTCTTAATTACTCTGTTGTATGCGTTTAAAGCAAAATAATAAAACACCTTAACAGAATCCATTCCGATTATGGGACATCTTTTCGATTAAATGAACGAAGACAAAAAGGTGATGTAAAAACGACACCTTTTTCCTCGAGAAGTACTGAAAGTTTTTTGAGATTACTCTATATTATTTTGCAGATTTATTTTTGTAAGTTTTCTTTTTTTTACATATTTAGAACTGTCATTAGGTTTTATCAGACTTCTGACATTCTTTTAGGTCAAAGTTATGAAGTGTATCAAGCCCGTAAAAATGGAAGATGTGGTTCTTGGGCAATACGTTGGTGATCCAAAAGCAACAAGTAATTGCTTCATTTAATTAGAGAACATCTTTTTCAATGTGAGCATAAAATAAGTATTTTATACTTGCAGATGGCGAAGCATGTTATGGCTATCGCGATGATAAAGATGTCCCTCAGGATTCAGTGACACCAACGTATGCATTGGCAGTCTTAAAAGTAAATAATGAACGTTGGGATGGTGTTCCTTTCATTCTGAGGTGTGGAAAAGGTTAAGATCTTTTCGGTCATTGATAAGATTTAGGTGAAAGCGATGAATTTACTGTTTGTGACAGCTATGTTCCTGTCAGCGTTGTCGACTCCGAATCTTGAAGAGTGCTGTAGCTCGAGGTGCTAATTTTCACGTCATATATCAATTTGCTGTTGACATACGTCTCAAAATGTTGAAAGTTTTTATCGATGAAGAAAGGTAAGAGTTCAGAAGAACCACAACCAAAATGGTGAAAGTTGTGTAAGTCGTGATAATTGAATTTTATTTCTTGAAATTTTAACTAGTTTCCAGCGCTCAATGAAAGTAAAGCAGAGGTACGAATACAATTTAAGGAAGTTTCGGGGAATATTTACCCCGAAGGGCAACTGAAAAGAACAGAATTGGTTATAAGAGTGCAACCAAATGAGGCAGTCTATATCAAATTAATGTCAAAGAAGCCTGGCATGGGTTTTTCAGTTGAAGAAACTGAACTTGATCTTACCTACGGATATCGATACAAAGTAACTACTTCCTTTTTTCCATTTATTTTATATCTTGTTTTGTTATCTTTGATTTTAGCCCTCATATTATATGTGTAACAGATATACTGGAAAAGACGAAATGATCTGATATGAACACTATTGGAATATTGGTTTAGTCTTTGTTTTCAGGATGTTCGTCTTCCTGATGCCTATGAACGACTTTTTCTGGAGGTAATCATGGGTTCTCAGATAGATTTTGTTCGGACTGATGAATTGGAACAGTCATGGCGAATATTTACGCCTTTGTTAAAACAGATTGAAAACGAAAGGACGGAACCTGCAAAATACGTTTTTGGGAGGTAGATTTTTTTAATCACTTCGTAAGCCTTGATGAACAATTACTTCACAGATTAGTCGAAGTTTTATCTTCTCCAGTGTACTTGTCCACTTCGAGCTCACTTCATGCTTCATAAGCTGAGCTAGGTTTTGTTCAAGACATACTTCTTTTATATACTCTTCTGTCTTCTTGTACTCTGTACTCTTAACTCTCTCTTTGTACAGAGTACTCTGTACTCTGTACTCTTTATACTCTTGACATGCATTTTCGTAGTATCAGTAAAAATAACATTCAAAAAACTGGAAAATTTTTATTTCATGAAGTGTTTCTTCATTACGCTGATCTTGCAATTTTATTTAAAATGTTTAAATTTCAGTCGTGGACCAACAGAGGCAGATGAAATGATGATAAAGCATGGCTTCGTGTTCTCAGGCACTTACAAATGGGTTCCAAACATTGAACGTTGAAGAAGTAATTATATATACAGTGTCGCTAGAAATGATGTAGCAATTTGTGGATATTTTCATAAGGCGACATTGCGTTTGCTTTGATTTTTGATGCATCCAACATTACAGGATCCGTATGAGCCTTGTTATTTGTGAAGAAATTAAATTTTGGATACCGTTACCATTATCCAAGAAACAACTTGGTATTTTTTAGTTTCTTAGTGAAAGTATGCAGGTAACTGCTTGTTTTGCGAATTACTTCTCTTTTATCTGATAACTGTATGTATTTGTGAAAAACCAGATACATTTGAGGATCCTAATATTGTTTATTTGGTTGTTTGGTCCTAATATTTTGGTTTGGTCACCATGTTTTTAAAAAGCTAGTGTTTGGCAGAAATGCATTTTCGGTCTTCAGTAAAAAGAATTCCACTGAATTCGTTGGTTTTTCCATGTAATATTTTACTTCTTTCGGAACGATCAATGTAATCAAGAAAAATAATCTTTTATTCTCATTGAGAAAGAAAAGTATTCTTTTCAAAAATTTATATTTCGACAGTACCATTCTTCCATTGCCTAATCAAATGAAATGGAGTTTTGGTGTTATACGAAGTATTTTTGAATGAAGATTTGTCGATAGTCGTCATTCTTCCATTGCTTAGTCAATCGAAATGGACTTTTTATGCTGTATTTTTTTTCTTTTCGCAATATTATTAAATACAGCAACTGACAGTAGTTTTTTTTTTCTCTAGTTCGGGCAATTTAATATCACTTCCTATTTTCTTATTGTAGTAATGTGCAAATGTTGAAATTTTTGATATGTTAGAAATTAAGTTGTCTTGCTATTTTAATGTTGATTTTTAATTATGGAAAATAAAATATAATCTTTCATTACTCGAAATTGAGCATCGCTTTTTCTTGCTACCACCAAGTCTTTGTGAAAGTATGGTAGTGTGCGAGTTTATTTCTCATTTCACTGACCTATCATGGTAATTTCAGGGCACTAAAAATTCTTTGTTTTTCTAAAATTGTTGAGAGACTTACGACACGGTTATATAGTGGTTTATTGTTAGAACCTACTTTTTTTATTAGTTTTATTTGACATAAAGTTGCTATTCCGTTACGTGTGCATGCCTTTATTGTTTAAAGCCTAATCAGACAAACTGCCTAGACCGTCCGAGCAATTATTTGAATGGAATTGATACAGATGCACGTGATGATCGTGATGAAGCACCTTGCGTGGCTTGTTCCAACCGAAGAAAGTTCTTGATGCCACAATCGTAAGAGCCAAAAGAGTTATTTGATTATTTGTCAGTTAATATACACAGACCTCGATCTTTTTATCCATGACTCATAAAAAGAGATACGATTCCTGACTGTTGAACTCCTTTTTTAAACTATCAGTCTAATAGCTGTAGTAAAAAGTGAATAAGAGGCTAAATTTCGTGCTATCATTCTTCATTTTCACCTGAAAAAAGTTATTTCTGAATTGAAAAGGTTCAGGAAAACACCAGTTGATATTGAAAATTCCGTAACGATGGGATATGTCCCACAGTTATAACATGAAATGATACTGCGAATAAACTTGACATGGAAAAATCAAGATTTCCGTCTACCCTTCTTTAGCAAATATAGGACACTCTACAATACTACATCTATCAATCAAATTTATTAATTCACTTTGTCTTTTATAGATTTGCTTCAGTTCCCTGGCAATTTCGGCGATGATATCTGAACTACATACCCCGCTAACCATTCTAAAATTATTCGCGATTTTTCCTTTCCGAAAATCTGAGCACTTTAAATTCATTCCTGATTATTGATTAAAATCTAAGGATAGGATGGAATATATTGATTTTGTTTCATCCTTAAGCTTGTCGTGCCTTACCTATATCAGAACTATATTCAATAGTCCTTGGTGAGTATTCGATCGACACTGATCAACCACCGACTTATCAGGATCCTAGTGACATGGGATTCCTCTTTTCAAAGGACTCCCTAGTAAAGCTACTTTTTCTTTAGTTTTAATTACTGTAAAGCAGAATTACCAATAAGGAACAGAATCAGTCAGTAATCCTTTCTGGAAATCCATCATTAAAAATTAAGCACATGAAATCAGCATTGTTTGACCAAAAACAAATTGAAATATAAATGAAATTTTAAAAATGAAGGATTAATAAGCAAGTGGAAATTTTAAAAACAAAATTTTGCAGAAACACTTGACGATATGTTTTATCTGATTTATTGATCAGTCGTGGTCCTTTATCCAAAAGTACTTGTTGTTCAATTTCGGAATAAAAATCTTCAAATGAAGCAAACCTTTCCAGGTCTTAATTTTTCTTTTTTTTTTGTTTTAGTATAATTTCAGGAAAATAAAGCAAATACAAATCATCTGGTTGCCATCCTCGAAATAATTTTGGCGATGTTCGTTTGCCCCAGTTGTCAGTGAATGCCGATTATAAATGAGGAAAGATGGAATTTTTTAGTAAATAGTTTTCTGCTCCACAACCCTACTGAAAATGCCTAATGAAATAAGGCTTAGAACTAGAATTCTAGGAAATGATAATTTAATGAGACGGTACAACTTAAGTAACAAACTCAGACTTTAATTACTGTCGTGAGGAAGAATATATGAAATTATTCTATTCAACCACTTTTATTTGAGCCGGCTACTTCAATACAATAATTGTATTCATGCATGTGAAAAGATAATAGAAATTCATCTGATGCTTAATAATGATATTAGTCTTTTCTTTTTCATTTCAAATTCTTCTTTAGTTATTCGAGTTACACAGCTAAAAATGAAATGAAATCCTTCCGGTATTGCTTTTCCCTATTCTGTGAAATCGAAATAATTTATTTTCAGACATCTTCGCGATAGATTCCATTACTCGTCATTCAAGCATCAATCATTGCAGTCATTTAGGTCATTTTATTATCACTAACATTTATCATCATGATCAGTTTCACTGAAAATCTCATTCTAAAAACAATTTTGAAGTTTAGTCAGATTTTGAACAAGTTTCATTTAGTCCTCAGCAGCATAACTGCGGCCCTTTTTCCTGTCATCTTTAAAATAATTATCATTATTCATATTCTTGAGGGAAAAAATGATGCATTATCGCCGTATTCTTTAACTATTTTCTATCACTTCTAATTTATCTGTAGCCAGTTTTTTGCTTTCCCTAAAGGTTAAAGGTAACCTATCTTACATTCATGAAATTATTTGGTTTTGAATTAACCGTTTCCCGATAAAAAACACTTGTAGCTCAGAATATTCGGTCATTGTTTGCTGTGGTAATATTAATTTGAATGGAAAACTTTTAGATGACATGCCTAAAAGATGATGTGTTTCATTTTAAAAGACTTGTAAATTTTATAATGCTTGATTTTAACTGAAATCTGAAAATGGTAACATATAAGGTTTTTTATATGTTTCCATTCTAAGTTTTTTTTTTGTCATATATCTTTTTTTTTCTTTTAAATGGAAACATATAAAAAAGTGACTATAGAAAAGAAGCATAAAACGAAACTGTAATTAATGGTTGAAATCGTTTAGTTCAGTTATAAATTAAATCCCTTACAATGCAAGGTGTGAGTGAAACTATTGTGAAAAAAAGTAGATTCTTGTAATAAATTATCATATGATGCTTTACTCTCATACTATCATATTTCCAGTCGAAGGAAAGCAAAAGTTGTAAAACAACGAGTGAAGTTATAGCTGTTTTACTGGTTTGGGATTAAAAGTTTTTATAAAATTACGCTGTTTTACAACTTTTGTTTTTCTGTTATTAGTTTAGTTTTGAGGTATTATTGTCTTTCTTAATATAAATTTGGATGACTTGAGTTTTACTCACCTTCGTAGATTCATCGGATGAAAGAATTTTACCAACATTAATTTTGATTCTTTCAAGTTATTGTTCTATTTTATCATTTAATAGCATCCTACGAGAGCATATGTTCGGTTATTTTCAGATTTTTCATTTTAAATTAAATTGCAAATCTTCGTTGCCGCATTTTCAAACATTTTAAAGCATATTCCAATAAAGGTGAGAATACTAAGTAAATTTCGTTGAAGGAAGGTTATTTTTTGCTGAGAAAGCAACGTACTAGAATTCAAATTACCTGTTATGGTGAATTAGTGTAATATATTTTTACGAAATTGACGGTACAATTTCAAAGAAAGGATTTTTGTTAATAATTTATTAGTCGGGACCATCGTGGTATTCTCGAGGACTTTCAGCCTGTCGTAGTCGAATTCATCTGATGATCTTCGTTAAAATACTGCTGCAAAATTCAAATTTAACCCGATTAGTATTCGAAACTACGAACCTTTAACGAAATATTTGATTTAAAAGTAAGTTTAAGGTGCGTAACAACTTCTGAAAGTAAATACTGTTTGAACTATCCTTAACACTACAGCGATATACGAAAATCAAGCATTCAAACATAAATATAATTATTTGATGCTGAATTATGCTAGATTTTCATTTTGTCCTACCCTCATGGTATTTGTACGATTCGGTATCATCACGACCAAAAGAATTCGGTTGTGATGGTACCGAATCGTAAAAAAATACTACTCAAACTCTCTATCCCAATAACCTGTAGTGCATATATATGTATACATGGCTGGAATACTAAGTGAAGAAATCATTAATAGGAAAAAAAAAAGGAAACTGCTACAAGTCGTTAACTTTCCATTTGCAGGTTATTACGATGACGACGACGAATGCTCCAAGATCACTTCTGCTTTATAATGAACGATGAATAACACGATATCTGTACTTGAAAATTGTAGAAACACCATGGTGAAATCTGAACTACCGAACGTTCTTGAAACTTCCATTTTATTGTGGCTCTCTGCTCGTTAATGGTGGCAAACATCTGTTAGATAACTTTAATAAGGTTTGCCTTCATTTTTTTAAGAGTTATATCATCTTACTAGTACCACCACGTCAGCTGCTTTTCCACTGCGATGCTTTCATATTAGTGAAATATAGCTATGAGCCATAATGGTAGCAAATCCGGTACTTCCAAATTACAAACCATCATGTATACTATCTGTTCGGATAGTTACGCATAACTGTGTATCACCAATACTTATCATCCTTTATATTGTTAAAATAGATAAAGTGCAAGACTTCACTTACCCTATTGCTTATTCAAGATCTGATGGGCGAAAGTTTCGAAATCATGGTGTATTTCTTTCGCATATCTAAAATACTAAAGCGAACTCTTGGTGATTGCTTGCCCTACATATCATTGTATTGGCCAGTTCCTATGTTCCTTACCTTAAAATAGATCTGAACTGCAACAAACTTATGAAAATACTGGGGCATATCGAAAGCTTTATATAAGTATGCAAGGATTGCGTACCAGCACACTTATTTGTTCAATGCAAGTATAACTTCTATGATTTTTCTGATTTTTCTCAAATATATATGTCCAGCACTGATATGCAAGACGATTAAATTATGTCCTCAGATCAAGTAAGTTTCAGTAATTCATGATAATTACAGGTAGTGCCCGCGGTTGAACACCATATCGCTATACAGTTAACCCCAACCACTTCCTACCGTGGAATTTTCACTCTTCTCGACTTCGTTGCTGGTATCACCAAAATGAAGACAATGGAGAGAAAGCTCTGGAAAGTGACATATACAACCAGACTACAAAGCCGGCAACAAAAGTAACAGCATTTTTTTAAATCCCTCTAAATTTATCGTAGAAAAAAAAAAAACAAGAGTTGAAATTTTTCCAAGAAATTGAAACTGAGGGAAGACTCTCCCTAATAAATTGTCCGCTCCATGAAAAACTATTTTTGAGTTCAAACAGTTCATTTTCCAGGGACCCATTGGATTATCCACTGGTATTCAGTAAGATGAAGCTGTCCTCAAAATAATATGTGACATCGAACGATATTCAGTTGCCGAGTTTTTTGGCACAAAAGGAAGCTTGCAAAGAATATTAGGCTAATAAATTGAAATTCTTACGTCTCTCATTCACCGACAGAGGAAAAAAATAGCTTTCAGTGGAAAAACGAATTCCATGAAATCATTTGTTTCATTGTAATTTTTGAAAAACATTTCTGTCATAAAGTCATTGGAAGTAATCATATCGTCTGAACATTATTAACCTACAATACAATGATTGAAAACAATGCAATGGTGACAGCATGGGCTGATTCAAAAACACGTAAAATATACAGTTAGTTATCAGCATAATAAATTATCGTTGAACCTCATTTACTTGAATGTAATTTGTCCGAAGTGTTCCCAAGAAAGCTAGCCCGTATTTTGAATTCATGAAGAAATAAGCAGTACTTAGCACAAAAGAACACCACGACACACAAAGATACCAATCGAAACTTGACTTGTGAAATTCTGAAACTGTGTTTCAAAAGCGATAAAAAAAATTTCGAAAACAAAGGAAGTTTATAATATTATAATTACGGATATTTCTTATGCGGAATAATTGTATCTATATTGTGTGTACTTTTCAATGAAATTTGACGATAATTAAAAACCATGGAAAACTTACGTATGTTTTCAATCAAACCACCGTCATTTTCCATTGCTGGTATATATTCCAACTCAAGGTCGGTCCATTTTTCTATATAATTTCTGAACGCATTCAATGAGAAGGGTGCTTCATCCATACGGGAAACTACACTGCCATCGACCCATAGTAATATGGTAGGTGTCCCAATGATACCATACCGACTATTCAATCTGGAATTGCTGACAGAAATATTAAATAAAACTACAATCGAACAAACTGTCTACTTCTCATATATGGCGCAAACTTTGGATTTTCGACGAAAATATTACTTGCTATGGTCTCTTGCATCAGTTGCGACAATACGCAGTCGAGGATACATGCGCGGCAGCTGATACAGATAGGACACCATTCGTATACTAAATGCACAGTCTGGTGAATAAAAGGCGGTTAACATACAATTCGAATGACCACCATATAATTCACCGTCACTGTTTATTTGTGCCAACAATTGTGATGAATTCATCAAATGTACCACAAGGTCTGTTCGACGTGGTGCTTAAATGCATATCAATTAATGAGAGGTAACTAACACACCAAACTTCCAAGCATCGCTCTGCTAAAGCGAACATAAGCAAAACGGCAATAATAAATGAATCATACATAATTTTGATATTACTTAATACAATGAACAGCTAGAATCTATATCTTAAACACAAGGTATAACTAGTCATGCAAAATAGCTGCTAACCTGTGGCACATCTATATTTCTGATTGAGCAATATATCGAATGGCACATCGATGACACAGAACGGATGTGTAGCGGGACATTGTCTACTGATCAGCACTTGGAAAGCATCCTTCGGATATTCACAAATCATATTTGTTGTCATAACTGCAGAAAAAAAGGGAAGGTTAGAGTTACTCGATTCCCTCTAAATGTATTTTACAAACCACTAGTCCAAGTAAACTACTGGTCTATTTCAACCATAACGATTCGATCGATCAGCGCAGTGGCAAAAGAAATTTAGTGGATGTTTTATTTTAAATTTCTGTAACTATTTTTGTATTTTTGGGTCATTTACCATATATTTCACATCATAACAATGAATCTCATAAAGCTAGAGATAGTTTTCCTGAACAGAGTCTAGAAACTGACTATCTGACAATCCCTGTCTCCTTTTTGATCCTCCACATTCCATAAAATTCACAATCTGACAACAACCAGAAGTAAACAAAAAGAAATGGAAATGGAGATGAAATACCGACTAACTTCTGCGTGAGGACATACTGCTCTCACTGTTTGTTGTATTATCCTGTCTCAAAACATCACCACCTTTTGTGATTCTTGCAACACACGACAATAAATGAGTAATCAGCAGAACGTTAAACATCCCATCCGTACTTGAATATTTCTTTAAAAAAAAAACGATCAGCTTCAAACAATCGATTAGCTATAAGAAAACTTAGCGGCCCAAATGCAGAATCTTCATCCCTCAGAGAAAAGGTCCCAGTATTGTTCCCTCCACAAACACTTGGAATCCACAACATCAAAGCCTATCCAGCAGTCACGGAAAGTTTGCAACTCGAAAATGAACCTGCTCTTGGGATGTTTTATAGTGTCGGTTAGATGTGACCCGTTATCAATTGGGACCGACATATGGGACTGTTTCAGTTTGCTTAATAGGAATCCCTGATAGCTAAGTGCTTCGTGTTTCTGGTTCCCGAAATTGGGAGTAGACTATAAATATTGATAGGGGACGGGGAATGGAGCAAATTTGCCGGTTATGGAGGGAGCTATATTTTCAGTTTCTTTGTTCCGTTGTTAATAATTATGCAAAGAATTAACTCCACTTGAGGAAAGAAACACCTTCTCATTCTTTTCTCTAATGCAAAAAGTTTTCTTTCCATAATCCTCCATTCGCTGTATTAGAGACACAGAGACCAGTCTAAGAAATGAGATGTTTGGGTGGAAAAATAAGTTTCAGCAGCTGTCTTGGACTGTATTCTGTGAATTCTGTATCGTTTATCCGAAAATGAAAAAGTATTTGGTACCAAACTCATCTGCATATTGATCTCTTATTCGCTGGGATCACATGAAGGAATAGAAGGAATAGACACATGAAGGAATAAACTTATTCATTTGATAAAGTTATTGAAAGACTGCATACTCACCTTTCGATTCTTTTCATACTTCTAATATTTTTCTGATTTCAAAAAATCCTGAGAAAAAAGAGACGGATGCTAATTTATAAGGCTTGTTTACATATCTCAGTGCTGTGACCTTATTCGTTGTTCCATTTAAGCCTGCTTGCCTCTCCCTGATATCTCGTAGTATCTCTGATTTGGGAGTACATCTCGCATTGGTGAAAGGATGGGGCTTGTATTACACCTCACCTCTTGTAATAGATAACAGAAAAAACTACTGGTTGCTCATTTCCCACCATCAAATTGCACCATGCTTGAGAAATCTGACCGAAGTTTCGACCTAAAGTAGTTTGACCTAATCTGGACTTCACTTTAGGCATCTCTTTTCTAAGGGAAAATGAAAAATATGATGACTGTATGAACCTTCACAGAAGTGACACTGTGACATTAAGTCTTTTTTCGTCTTTATTCTTTACTTTTTTACGGAAAGATAACTTTTGTTGCCTTCTTAATTTAGATACCCATACTGCTTATAGGTAAGCGTTATTTTGATTCAACTGCCAGATTCATAATAAGACTTTCACCACTTTAATTTCTTTTAAATTAGTTTTTGATGTGTTTACACTAGTACAATATTTGTACTGTGTCGGTATTGATTTTTTGCATTGTTGACGTGTTGGATATTCGGTCATTCTAAATGATTGTTTCTTGTTTTTGATGAACTTTGTAATCATATATCACATAGCATCTCAAACCTAGCAGTCTTTCTACAGCTCTGAAGTAAAGGAGGGTTAGTTAGAAGTTTCTACGATGCTTTGTTGAGTCAACAGTCCCTCAGCGTATATCATTTTATTAGAAAAGCCATGTCGAATAATGGTAATTAGAACACGGACGTCGATATCGTCAAAACACTGCAAAGGATTCATATCAGAGAACATTTTGATGGGTAATGTGGTACGTAGCAATAATGTTCAACTCCATATATCCAGAATGTTCCCTCTCGCGAACCAAGCTGATAGTGTACTTTAGCCACTGGGATCGCTTCCAAGAGATGTCGTTGCTGTTATTTTTACTTTACAGTAAGAAATTAATCACATATAATGTTTAACTCTATATATACAAAATGTATCATCAATATCATGTCGTCGTAACGGCAAATATGTGAAACAGTAAAAAAACATGAAATATCTGTGCCGTCGTCTTGATGAGCTATGTCCATCACTAAAGTAGCAACAAATCAAACTATAAACTGTTTAAGCATTCTTTCCTTGGCGACATCCTGAACATTTTCGAAGGCCGGTGTCTCCGGCGTGCAGCTGCTGCAACACTAAATGATGCTTTGCAGTAGCTTAACCTTGACTACCAGCTTATTTACATATAATGTATGCATTGTATAATTTACCTTTATAATGCGACATCTACCGATGCACTTCTGCAAATGTGCTGCACACATCTGCCGGCTTATTTCGTTAATTTGCTGTATGGGATACTTTTTTAAAGGCAGGATCTGAAACAGTATAACGTACTGCAAGTTCACCAAGTTCGAAGATGTTGAAAAACTAGTAGAGTTTTTCAGCCACTTAACATTAATACTTTATATTACTCGCATGACCCGAAATACGAAATCGTGAATACGGTTTATGTTGCTGAACTTCATCGATCTTTTGGTCATATTTGGTATAACTGAAGTATAATATTAAGAAATATAGTTTAACAGAAAACATACATAGGGTTGACATTCACTCATAATCACCTGCCCGCCAACTTTTGACAGCATTTTCTCGGGTATATCGCAGGGACTATAGTAGTCGCTGTGTTCAACGGCACTGTAAACTGAGTAAATTCTCAGATTTCGCGCTTCTGGTGGAATATATCTAGTCACCCGCTTAAGCTTGCAAAATGGTTATGAACAGGAAAAGTATATCACCAAAATAGCTTACAACTGCACTCGTAGCTTAATGTAAGTTCGTATACTGCCGCTTCCGCCGCATGCTGAGCACGGTTTCTTCCCATGTCCTTTACAACGAGAACATTCTCGAATGCCGCGACCTTGACAGAAGTGACACAAGTCGTGCTGGCCTATACCGGGCGGCGGAACTCCAGCTCGGGTCATAAAATGGACTGGTGTGCCTACGCCATATGCCAAACCTCCTGATGGAGGCCGTACGACGGCAGTACCTGAACTTGGATAACCCCGACTCAAGTCCGACTGAAAGTACATGAGTCCTTACAACTGGTAATATTGCTACTCCAATTCAGCTGTTTCACCCAATAACAATAAGACGAAATCTATGGTCTTTAAAAGAAATAATAAATTGCAAGAAGTTGATATTAATTTTTAGCAGAATCAAATACTGAAAACCAACATGAGGAAACGCAGCAACCATCGGATGGGTATAAATAGCTGGATGAGCAACTCCTGCTTTCATACCCGTTCCTCTGCAATTACGATGAACGAAACTGGTGAACTAACAAATAACGTATGCAATCTATCGTTAAAAAATTTCAATATGTCTGAAAACTGGACACCCTAATCCACTGTTAAATTTGGTGGTATGCTTTGATGATCAGTGTTTACAGGTTTTAGAAGTGATGTGACCGTATCTTGCATGCAATCACATATCAGTAAGGCCTTGTGATGAATTAGTAAGTCCTTTTGCTGAATATTACTAAGCAGTTTCTTCTTTTATGGTAGGAAGCTGCCTAACAATATTCAGCAAAAGAAAATGAATCTTAGCACTACTTCCAGAATATATCTAAAAATGACTAGCTTCCAGTATTTTTGAGCAGTGCATCTACAACATATGTCATTTTAATGTCACCCATATTTCTTGCAACAAATTTTAGGAAATATGCAAGATTACCTACAACAGGTGCATTTGTCAGTACCATAGCCACGACAATGAAAACAGTGTGTCAAGCCCTCTGCATTACAGGAATGACAAGCCATCAGCTCGCTTGTGCCTGGCATTTCCAACACTTTCACCTGCAACAATGCTTATGGTTGTACTCATAATGTAGAAAGAAAAATTTCATTCTAATAAGGGCCAAACCGAGAAAGGACTAAATTAGTTTGGAACAAATACTCCTGAAATATTACTGTTTGAACAAAATACTACTACTGTTTATCTAAAAAATTTCAAAAAACCGAAAAACCTGGAAGGATAGCTACTAAGCAAGAGGGGAAATAAACCTGTTCGACGAAATCTTCAGGTGGGCCCATCGCATAGTCCCATGGATTCAAACCTATATTCGCAGTGCCAGAAGTACTTTGTTGTTGCTGCAAAAACTGTCCAAGCGTAACACCTTCAACTGCTTTGCTCGTACTTCGCATTTCAGTGAAGCTTTCCATGGCGTACTGAAAACGGCTATCTGCGAAACACTGCTTACTTTCACAGTCGTTAAGATGAAGGGAACAAATTTCGGCAATAAAGGCAAAAACGGCGAAATTTCGACTCGTACTAAATTAATAGTCATAATAAAAAGTAGCTAAGAAAACAAAACAGCAACACAATGACGCAAAATATCATAATTTTTCCTGAATATTTAATAATGTTGTTCACCAAATTTTGATGAAAGAACGACATAGTTTGGAATGTTAAACCTTATTTCATGTATTAATATTCTGTGATGCATACTTCGGGGCGTTACAGCATACTCAAAGCAATGAAGGTACTTAACCACTATTGAAAAATGAACCAACGCAGTAAGATCTTTGGAATAACACTGATTTTACTTTTACTGAACTGAAGTAGTAAATTCATAATTCAAAATTTTCTTACCCTTATAAATGAATCGTTATTAAAATAATTCACAAAATCAGGCTAGGTTAAATGCATAAATAAGCGTGTAGCGACACGAACAGTATAAACATACGTGTAAGCAGGCACTATTGTCAATCCGGTTGATTGTCATTTTTGTGACAGCACTAGCTTTCCAGTATTTGTGACGTCTTGCCTCATTTCGCAGTGCCGCCCGCACAGCATCTTCTGTTACCTGAGGCAAATCATCAAAGTGATGAACTGAAGAACCTTCTTCTGCAAATGTTTGCTTGATTATAATCTAGAGCCAATAGATGGAGACTTAATTTCTTATTAGAATCCAGAACTAAACTTCCTTGTAATTATGATTTGGTAAAGGACAGAGTACTATGTTGAAATCCAATAAAAAGATAGCTTAGGAAACTTTGTAAAGTTATAATGTAAAGAAGTAAAGTCCCATTTTAAAGCACATACCAAAACGACGTTGTCTCTCTTTTTCAACTATTTCTAATGGAGGTGGTGGTACTACATTGAAGTGCTGCTTTTCCGCTGTGTAGAAATTGAGATTGTCCGCCATTCAATTTGCTCCACACAGGCAACTCACCAAGTTTTCATTGTTCATCGATCCTACAGCTTCCGAAACTGATTGTATCTCATTCATGATCTTTTTCACATCTCTTCAGCGCAACTTATTTCTCCCTTTTCTCTTTATCTAGAATGATAATAATAACTTATCTATCAAGTTCACAATTCTCATACGCGAATACAAAATGCACGTATACTATAGACATCTTTAATTTAGCGTTAACGAACGGCAATATGCAATACCCTTCTGCAAGTTGGACATTCGCAGATTGTTGCGGTCAATGAAACGATCACAGGCAGCTATTCATATAGCAACAGGAATAAAGTAACTATTTTGGTGGTGCAAAAACAATTTTTAAAAAGTGGGTATTTTGAAGAGGAAAATCTTCCTTGTTACAACAGCATTCTCAAAAAAATCCTCCAATTGATGAATAAGAGTGTAGAGTAATCATGCAAACTATTTTGCTGGTACCACAAAACTATTTTGTGTAGTTGTTTTCTTTCGGGTTTATTGTCAGTGAGAATTAGGGAATTTCCGACATTAATACGAAGAGATTGTAGGAGAATGCGAAGCTTGTTTACAATGTCATACAACCATCAACAACAACTACTCTGAGACAACAACTGTCAGATTACTTCAGAAGTGTGTTTTAACATCGTGAAATTACTAAAGAGAATTCAAAGAGGCGCCAATGGACCAATACTATTTTATCTCTTGAATTCCACCTACTTAATCTATCTACTAATTTAATGACAGGTTTCATAAAATCACTCGTTTCGCACCACATCACAAACCGTGTACTCTTCCGTATCTATGTCAGTTTCACATCCTATCAAATTATCCATTTGTAGTTCCATTTCTATGACTTTTCGAAGTAGAAGACTGCTCTTAGTTTGAAGCATAAGAATTTTGCTTTACTGATGTTTTACAAGCAGACATGCCATCCGTTTATAACCAAACAGGAACAAAGTTACATTTCAAATAATTTCAAATTTCAATTTCACTGACCAGAGGAACAATAAGGCCACGATAAAGTTAATAAATCACGGCGAATGTTCACATTAACAACAATAAAAATTCACAATATTTCCAGTCTCTAACCAGCTATTACATCCCTGACTTTCATTTCAGAATAGAAAATGAAACCTCCTTAAAGAAGTGGTGAAGCAATAAAAACGAAAATAAAAAGTAAATCGAAATTTTCGACTTAATTATTTACGCTCCTTCGCTGCTCCAGGCCAGTTTGCTTTGCTGTTAAATGTCACAAGGAATGCTCAAAATATTTTATTCCAAAAACTATACATCAAATTTATGCATCAATCTTCGGCACTTTTCATTTTATGCAAGAACAAATCTAATTTTCGCGTAATTGATATCTAAAGAGTAACGATTTATGGAGACATTTACTTCAACAAAGTCAATTTCATTAATTTAGAATAAGCTATCCACATTCAAATAAATGTGTCTTTCATGCAAGATTGAATAAATTGACGTATATGATGCATGAGAGGAGAGATAAAATACTCCGTGAATCTTGACGAACAACTCTTTAAACGGACGCGATAAGAATGTTTTCCAGCAAATTCTTCAAATGTTAAATTTCAGGAGGATCAATATGGAGGACTGCGCGTGAGCGCAAAACACTTCGAGGCCAAGAAACGAGAATATTCATATCATACTTTACAGCATAACTACTATCTTCCTCTATTCTTCTCTTTCTTTTTTCCTCTCTCTCTGTCTCTTTCTCTCTCTCCTCATTGAATGAAATAGGTCGATTGGCTTTCAGCAGTGCAAGAAGCAGTATTGTCACTCATATTAGTGAAATAATACGCCCAAAGTTAACTGCTGTTAGAATTTAAATGAAAATGTAATGCTGTATTCCAAGTTGTATTCACATGGAGTAAGGATTCTCTTCGTATTCAACTTATATCTGAATTAATGACATTATCGAGAGGGATGTAAAGTTTTCTCTGCTGAGCAATAAATTTGCAAGCCAATTCATAGCAATGCTTCAATACAACATGTTTCTCGGTGATAGAATCTTCTCTGTTTGCAAAATACTTACTACTCGGCCAAGGCGAAATGAGTCTTCCGTTTGAGAGAAACCTATGACGTCAGCGGCTAAACCATTCCACTTGCTCTTCTTCGTGATTAGGCTGTTGCCGATTTTTCCTAATTAATTCCTAAAATGACTCGACTTTATCAAGACAACGAAGATAGCAGGAGTGGAATTTGATAAATCAAATATGTTAAGGAAAACAGTAAAATAGTTAGCTTGTCAACCGATGTATATGTTATGCTTTTTCTTTTCTTTCCCTTTTTTTTATAATCCAGTCAATGGGATATTCGAAAAATGCGAACCATTTCGCAAAATATTTATTTAAGATCCAGAAAAAATATGAATCCGGATGATGGCCATAGCTGACAAGTACAACTCCAAGACCGAAGAAAAAATTCGCACATGAAGAGAACATAAGTTTGCATAAAAGTACTCTTGTTACAAGTGTATTTTTCACGCAGACGAAATTTGAAGGGAAAAAGTTTTTAAGAAAATGAATTTTTGTGATGTGACCCAATGAATACTCCAATAGTTGCGGCAAAAAAAAGGAAGTGAAAATAAATATTGTGCAACGGACGAAATTATGCAGAGAAATTGACTGCTTGTCACATTTCTTACTTATGTATTGCGCATAATTGAACTGGAATAGAAAAGAGACAACAGAATCTTTTCTGGACATGAAGAAATTTCGAGTCAGTGAATCTCTCATTCAAATACATTTCGTTAACCTTCCAAAAAAAGAGAAGAGTCTCAATTTATCCGCGAAACAAACAAGAAAAAAAGCAAATCG
>NW_018108223.1:26164-32265 GCF_000183805.2 Loa loa | reverse complement strand
AGAAAAATTCGCACATGAAGAGAACATAAGTTTGCATAAAAGTACTCTTGTTACAAGTGTATTTTTCACGCAGACGAAATTTGAAGGGAAAAAGTTTTTAAGAAAATGAATTTTTGTGATGTGACCCAATGAATACTCCAATAGTTGCGGCAAAAAAAAGGAAGTGAAAATAAATATTGTGCAACGGACGAAATTATGCAGAGAAATTGACTGCTTGTCACATTTCTTACTTATGTATTGCGCATAATTGAACTGGAATAGAAAAGAGACAACAGAATCTTTTCTGGACATGAAGAAATTTCGAGTCAGTGAATCTCTCATTCAAATACATTTCGTTAACCTTCCAAAAAAGAGAAGAGTCTCAATTTATCCGCGAAACAAACAAGAAAAAAAGCAATCGAGAGATCTCGGAAAAGCAAAAGGGAATTTCTATCCAGCGGAAAGAGCTGAATACGCCAGAAGCAAATATACTGCAATTGCTCGATTCTCATTTTCAGCGGCTTGGCTACAAGTTTTGTTGAATAATTTAAGTTTCAGAAAAGGCAAATCTGTTCAGAAATTTCAGAATAACTCATTAGTAAGGGTGTGTCAGAAGAGCTGGTAATATCTTCATTAAAAAGAAGAAATGAATGATGGCATAAAACATGTCGTAAGGGGATTTGGAAATGAAGTTCCAGATTTCTGGTTTCTCATTTTCTGGATATATACACAACTGGCATGATTTTAAACGAAGTAACCAGGTAGAGAGTGCATGTGAGCTGCTTCAAGCATGCTTTTGTTAAGTATGGAATTAGATTAGCCAGTAGCTGAATAAAGTTGATCGAACAACGGTTTAGCACCACCTTTCTCACCCCTACGTTGTTAAGGTTACTGAAAATTTGAAACTTAAACCTCATATGTTTTAGAATATGATTAATAATGCTAATAGTAATGCTAACAAAACCTGTTACAATTTCCACTTTTACAAGCTTTAAAAGAGCAAACAAACGAGATTATTTTTAGGACCGAATTGATATGCCAAATAACAACAAAAAAAATGTTCGTTTTATTAAAAAATTATCAAATTTTTAGCTTTTTCTCTCTGAATTTACAGTTTACATTTTGGGAAGATTGATTTCTTTTGAAAACAATGGCCACAATATCATTTGGTGTGGATGAAAAGCGTGTAAGTGGGACCTATAAAATGCTTCAATCGATATTCTGAATAATGGGATGGCCACTGGTACCAGTAAATAATAATTTACACAGTTTTCCTTAGTGGAAAGAGTGATATTTATCAGACTGAAGAGAGAGAATATCACAAGTAAAACTTGTGTGAAAGTTAAGGAGACAAGCAATAAGTTTGGCCCGGTATTAACTGGCAAAAAACACCCAACGAACAAACTCTACCTTCTGGAAATACTAAAAACCCTTCAACCCTCTTCGAAATAGGTACAGGAGCTTCCGGGAAAGAGAGAAAAAAAGAGTTGGTCAGTTAGGCTTTCTTTACGGATAAAAATAGTGATGGAAATGGTAGATGGCTTTAGTGCTGGTTGGTATATATGGCGACGAAATGAGGTGAACTTGAAGTCGGACTAAAGTAAAAAGTTTAAATGAAGCAATCCATCCTTTCTTCTACTTCTAATGAAGCAATCCATCATTTCTTCTCCCATTGAAGCAATCCATCCTTCTACTTCATCACGCTCTTCGCTCACTTCCCCACATTCCCGCCCACTTGTAAATAATCTAGGGGATAGCAATCACATTAGACCAGCCACAAATGAGATCAAAGACAAGTCCAAAAATCATTTCAAGGAATCCATTTTATTGTGGCACCAAACCTAGCGGATCTAATGTAAGCAGGTTCAGGGACATTTTGACGGAAGGGTTTTTTTATCGCCAAGGTTTTTGTCGTGTTCCCCTTGGTACTGTCCGGGATCTTCGGGAGAATCAGTTGGTTTCGCAGCGCTCGCACTGACCTTCTTTTCTTTTTTATAAGGATTGTACATCAGTTAAGCTGTCCATTCGTGAGATCTAACAGTTCATTTTTAAAATGTGCAGATGCATTTCAGCTGACGTAAATGACGTATATGTTGTTTGCGTTTGTAACCAATTACTGACAAGTTTCTCTCCCTTATCAAACAAAACAGCAAATGAAGTGAAACGGTGCTATTAGTTGTAATTAACAAATTTCAGTTTGCATCTGTGCAAATCGATAAAGATTTGCTCGATGGTGTTCGAAATCGCGATCTTCCACAACTTCCATCGTGTCGCTTATCATCCGGACACTTTCTTCCATTTGTTCTCGATTCCATGCTATTTCCAGTGTTATTAGTCTACCTGCATTATTTTATCCCTCACATTTTGGATCTTAGCAAAATGTATGTATAAAAGCTAAAAACTACAATTAGAAGACAAACAATAGCTTAATCAGAATAATTTAATAGGGAGAGTTGGCCTTAATACTATCCGGATAACCGCTTGTCAGTTCCTTGCCGAAGTTGGATTTTCTGAAGCAGTCTGAATAACGAGAAATTTGAACGTTTTTGAAAGTCTCGAAGGATTATGCTTTTATTTGATACTAATTTGTTGAACTCATTACCAAAATAATTTTCTTATTTGGTGGTATGCTTATTTAGCACGTTTATGGCCATCATTTATTTGATAGTGATTGAAGTAAAAGACGGAGCGACAGCATCAACTTACTGACCTGATAATTCGGCATACTTCTTGGATATGAACGAAGGTGAAAGCTCCCTTTTTCGGATTATTATATCTCTAGTTGTGATAAGCTCTGCACCTCGCGACAATATCTCTCTCAAAAACTTCAATATGCGACCATAAAATGAAACTAAAGCTTCGTTATCTTGTTCCACACATAAGATGAGCATTTTCTGTAATACCGAAAAAATTTCAGAAACCTTGAAAATTTTTAGAAAATTTGTAAAATCTCTTGAAAACTAAAAAATTCATTCTTGATATACGCTAACACAATCATTTTCTCCTAGACATCTTATTGCAGTCAATTTGTTTGCAATTTGTTTGACCTTGCCAATGGCTTTGCTTGCAACAGTATACAAGGGAAGAACTGATAGTTCAGGGATGAATTTAACGTCCTCGACATTATTAACCATGTCCATTTTCTTAATTTTGTTATATTCCTGCAATAAATAAGAATCTGGCATGCTTTACTAATAAAGGAACATTTACTGGAGAGAGACAAAGTGACAAATTAGTTATACTGAAAGTAAGAACTATCAATGTGGCTCAGTACAAGGAACTGGTCAAAAACTTTTTTCCGAAAATTTGTGAACATATGGAAAGTGATGCTGATGAGTAAACAGGAAGCTCCGGTTAGGAATCGGATTCATATTCCCTTAACGTTATGAAACTAAAACATGCAATAAACATTCTCCACTTGCTTTGGAATGATGGACTGTTTTCAAAGGGAAGCAAGGGAGTGACTAATTGAACAATCCCGTAGTTCCAAGGGTTTTATGGGTGAGTAGAACGAATGACAACTGTTACATCGGAAATGTATTTTTGTGATATACAAAGAAATAGAATTAGTTTTAATATATCAGCCGAGAACTTACTGTAATGCAAATTTCGAAATTAGGAACATCTTCGGGTGTAAAATCGTGCACACTATTCCAGTTGTTAGTGAACGGGCTTAGTGATGTCTTCGTTATATGCTCTGAAAGTATGGTCCGTTTATGAGGTATCTGTTAGAATTCAAACTGGTTCCACTTGCGAATGCTTATTACGATTACTGTCAAAGGATTATAACTTACCTGATCTGGGAAATTGGGAGAATTCAATTTCTATACTACGCTGAAAAAAAGTGCTTCAAAAACATGGGAAATGAAAAGTAAACCTTCGAGTTTGTTATAAGAAAGAGCAAGTGATCGAAATCGCATCAATTTACTTGATTCGATAATTGGTTTCGTTGTACAGAATAAGAATACATCAATATTAATGCAATCTCGACTTCGGAATTGTTGACAAATGGTAAACAATGTGGTATTCTTGCAGTCCCGAATAAACACACTAAACTTTTGCACTTGGAATATGCCGTGAAGTATTATAGAGGCAAATAGGTTTCATATTTGTCCGTGTGATGAAACATACGGGCTTACGTGATAAGTGTTAATATGATAAACTTGCACCCTCACGTTTAAGACGTTTAAGACGCTTTTATTTCCAACATATATTGAGCAAGATATGCATTCTTTTTAATACATGCAATCACCCGATCGGAAATATTTCATAAATTTTCAAAAGAAATAAATTTTTTGTCACACTTGAGGGAATAAAAGGTATTATGCGAGAAAACAGACAAAATTTTACTTAACCTTCCTTTGCAAGGGCCAGTAACAATGAGGCACCCTTCGCAATCATCAACATTCACTGTGGCCAAGTGATCAAGTAACAGTATGCAACATTCCTGAAATGATTCCCTGTTATCCAACTCATTTAACTTTTCTGTTTCTTTTAAGACTTCGTTTTGTTAATAAGTTTCAACATGTAAAAACTAACTTTGCATTTCTCGACAGTGAATTGCTCGCCGGTAATATGGCCATCTGATTTAATAGCAATCTCACCACAAAGATTGACGAAACGATATTCCGCCGGACTGGGTTTTTCTTTATCCCTAATTTTTTTCATTTTGATGGGATAATACTTGAATTCTACATTTTCAAAATGTATTAATTCCTTAAAAGAAAAAAAGAAAATTTTCCGAAAAATTTATATTTGCATATAAAGAGAAACAATCCTTTAGCAGTACAATGTCGGCTAGCAGATGCTAATTCAACTAATTTCGTATCCTAATACATCAGAAATGTGGATTACAAAGCATTGAAGGGCCTACCTATGTAAGAGATCAAATTTTTGGCAAAGAAATTACAGTATATGCAAGAATTATATAAGATATTGTAGATGAAAGGCTACGCTGTTTAGTTTACACATTTTTAAAGGAATGCTGAAGATGGAATTCTTCAACGCTTGTAAAATGAAAATAAATAAAAAATTATTTAGGACTAATGAAGGTTTTTTCGTTAAGCACTGAAAAGATTTTTTTTCTCCAAAAGAAATCGTCGAATAAGGTATGAGATGGAGGCCTGAATCTGGTCTATCAGGGTATGAGATGGAAGCCTGAATCTGGTCTATCAGAATATGGGATGGAGGCCTGAATCTGGTCTATCAGAATATGGGATGGAGGCCTGAATCTGGTCTATCAATGAACTATAGGATTTTCTGCTTGTGTTTTAAAATATTTTTGATATTGAATGATAAAAAATAAAGAAATGTATTATAAGTGGTACTAAATAATTATTAATGTTAGAGACTTTGACTTGCAAATTGAAATTAATTTGCTCGAACTAAGCAAAGTGACCAATCATTCAATGAGCAAATCAGAATATATGAAAATGAAAAAAAAAATTGCTCCCAACTCCTGCACTTTTCCAACAGACGACAAATGGGGAAATTTCTTTACAAACATAACATCTCAACTCTTCAATACATTTCACTTTCTGAATTTATTTGGAATTGAATAAAATAAGAATTAAAGTGTATAAATGTGGTGTGTTAAATATACTGAACAAGATTTCTTTAAATTTCAAAAATTCGATGTTCGACGAAAAAAGATGCAATCGATACATTGAAATATGCATTAAAATTATTGAGACTCAAGTTAGAATGCTTGTGATATCACATTTGTGAACAATACATCAAGCATAATCATGTTATATCGTGATAACCAACTTGCTATCTCGATCGGTTTCTTTTGTTTATCATGACTATTACTTTGTAAATAATCTTTCTTTTTTTAATTAAGTTTTGAATCAAATTGCCACAAATTCTAAATGATGTCGGGAAAACTTCGGAAATCACAATGCAAATTTTCTGCTGGATTATGGAAATTAAAGCTACGTTCAAACAAAATTTCCATAATATCCAACAAACGGGGTGACGAAATCTTGTAAGTAAAATTAAAGCACTGAAGAGGATATAAGCTAACAATGGACAGGGTAAAACAAAAACGTCGCAGTACCTACACAATGGACAGTGCCAAAAGGTAGCCATACCTCCATGATAGCCCCGATGGAGCTTACAAA
>NW_018108223.1:6734-25576 GCF_000183805.2 Loa loa | reverse complement strand
ATATATATATATATATATATATATATATATATATATATATATATATATATATATATATATATATATATATATATATATATATATATATATATATATATATATATATATATATATCGAGACAGACAATTGAGTTCAGTTTTTACAATCGAGCAGACGATACATCCTCATCGCTTATCCTCCGCGACTAACCCACAACCAACGATATCTTCGCATATCCGCCACCATTGGACAACAAACTACGATATTCTTTCTATTCACTAAATACATTTCCCGTAACCTATTCCCAACTCAGCGACCTATCAACTAACCGACAGTCAAATTATTGTCCAAGGCAACGACAAGGAGTTTGTTAGTTGATCATATTACTTGCTTTTTGTATAACTCATTTATCCTTGCATACCAATTCATCGTGTTATATACATTCATATTTTATACCCTTTTTCTTGTTGTTAACTAGTAATATTGTGTAAGAACAATATTACCTCCCGAATATATCTGTATCGCCGAGAAAGGAGTTCAACAGAAAAACAATTTCCCAACAAATGATCACATGATGGCCAAGACTTCATGTATGCTTAATGATGATATAATTAAGATCCGAATAAACAGATTTCTTGATACGCTACGATGCTAGCATGTACCGATTCAGCTATCCTATAGCACCTTGCTTTAGGAGATTCCTCACTGACCATTTTTTTTCCTCTTTCTTTTTCACTGGAGCTTACTTCCGTAATCGCGACCATATCTTTTATCATGTCCAGCTTGCAAACATTTATGGTACTCTCAATATTATTGTCCAGTCATACCATTTCATTGAACAATGATCGAATGATAAGCTAGTAATTAACAATGAAATCGAATACCAGGAATATTTCCCGCAATCGTCATTCTTGATGTGGTACTGCTCTTCGCGCTTTGAACGTTTGCTGATTAAACAACACGAGTTTAGCATCAGGAATGGCAGATAAACAAATCTAGGAATGATGCTTCAGCAATGAGATTATCCATAAATCTTTGGGAAGACACTTGTATAGACAAAGTCATTTAACGTGTGATGTAAAGTAATCTGCAAATTAATAAGAATGAAATGCTGACGACATCGGCCACATCGTTTGTCGCGAAATCTAGAGTCATAGAAACTGCTTGCGGGTGCAGGGACAGATGGTGTCGACTCGTGATTCGTTACCATGGTAATTATTCGGCCTCTGTTGACCATTATATATAGTTGCTTCTGAATAGAGATAATGCAGTAAATCTTTATTTCTAATTTACTGAAACAAATTACCAGCAAATTTTTATGTGCTTTCACCGCTCATTTGTTAGACAAATCATTTGCTTTGCAAAATAATTTAGACAGACGTCCAGACATCGCAACTAACAGACATACGAGTTTTACAAGCGAGAAAACTCGACGAAATGGAAGAAGGAAGCGGATCCTTAATCCTCTGGGTGAGAAATCCAACGAAATCGACCAAAAATTGGATATCGTCCGCGCACACTTTCTCATCGGAACTTTTGCTACTTTTTTTTCCTGATAAAATATACTACAGAATATGAATGATTTACTGAATCTGCTTTCTGTTGTTTAATGGACGTATCATACACTGATAACCTAAGGATATCTTAGCATTTCGAGATGTACCGGCTGCAACGAATAAGGGACTGAAATTAAAGTAATGAACTAGTGCTAATGGATAAACCAAGGGTCGCCCAAATTGATTTAAAGATAACTGATCATTCCCCATACCCATCAGACGATACAAAAGTTTAGGAAGGAAAATGTAGTGCTTCAGCATAAGAATTTTTAATTTGATATGTTTTAAGGCTTGCAGTCCTTGATTGCATTCCAAAATCAAAACCAGTATGTCAAATCACCACTAAACACTCTAAACACTTTCAATTGTCAGGAGTGTTTAACAACAATTCACTTAAAAGACTTCAGATTTGACCATAAAATGAGGAATAATCAAAAATAACAAGTGCAATCACCATGCTTCTTTCACATTGATATAATTCCTAATGATATGGGATTTACGCATGACAAAAAGACTTTAAACCCTTCAAATTAGAACCAGTAACACTTACACCATGGATATATACATAAAGGAAAAATTTTTTGGAAAGGAAGAAATAAAGCGAAATCAAGACATCTGCACAAACTAGGATAAGCAGACGTATCATCAGATACCTTCTGCATATCAGGTATTTTCTACATACAAATAAATGTACATATAGACAACTCATGTGATCAATTACTATTAGGAACATCTTTGCTGGAGGATATGTTGAGCGAGAAAACAACATTACAAAAATCGAAGCGATCAATAAAATCACAGATGATAATATTGAAATAAGAAGGTTCATCGAAAGTGGTAATCCAGGAAATAGCTTCTTCCGTACATTTCAAAGCGTATTTTTTTTCAAGAGTGGAAAATGGATGCATGAAGATATCAAACCATTTAACTGTCAAAATTGCTTGCGTTACAAAGAACACATTCCTAGGACCTCGTCTTTGATCTCGTATCGTTCGATTGAGAAATTTAAATAATTTACTATTTCGATTCACATTAGCATATGGACTAAGAATACAACTGGAATCCCATATCCAGGGAGTAGTTTGATGAGCTGCTGTTTCCGTTACTGATATAGCTATCACTTGATAACCCGACTGCCACATGTTAGCTAGGCTTATCTTAGTTACATCTTCTCGTAAGCATAATTTCCGACCAAACACATTTTCCACCATTTCCAAAAACTTAATATACTCACTGCTGTTAAAATTATACAAATGATTAAAATCAAGAATGACAATTTCTCTTACATGACTATCCAAAAAATTATTTATAAGTAAGAGAAGTTGTTCTATAGGACTACCATAAAGGGCATGCAGAACACGTACTCCACATAATTTAGCAGATAATGGTACTGTGAGTCTAATATCGAAGTAACGTATACCGGCATAAAGTTGCTTAACCACTGAATATCGTTGTGTTGTGGCCCATCGTCGGATGAAGCGTCGAACCATCCGGAATCGGCCAATTTCTCGGATAAAACGACCTTCATCATTTGCTACGGGATATTTGTCAAACAATAATTGTGTGAACGAATCATGCGATCCTCAAAATAGAAACAGCATATGTGCATTTAACAAAACAATCCCTAGTTTTCAAAGTAGCAGCTTCCTTTTTGAAAACTTATTCATCATTATCGCTACCAAGGTATTTCCAGTACTTTGGGATGCACGGTACACGTGGTGAGGTATGAAACAAATTTGCGCCTCTATTGCAATCCTCTAGTTGGATGATGACTACTGTCGATAGTCATTACTAGTTCGCTGAATATGTAAAACACAAAGGTCTTTTTAATTAGTAAACAGAAACCTGGTATAGCAACACAAACAAGGGGTCTCTCAGTAACTTCCTGAGGCAAATTACTCATCCAGTATTCACCATTACATCGCATTCCATCGGTTTCTAATGACTTTTTCATTTTTTTACGAAACCAAGTGAACTTTTTCAACACATCTCTACAAAGAAAAATTAAGGAACATTGTTGCTTTGGTAATAATAATACGCATAATGTAACGGATCTAATAGTAGAAACATGCTGGGAGCATACGATCTACATCGAAGAAATCTCGATGTGGCCCTCGCTCCATTAGCTAGTTAGGGTATCGGTAACTGTTCATTACGAGTGGATATTCCTTGCTTATCGTTGCACACATCAATACTTATCGCCACTTCTCTTACTAACATCATTTGCCGATAACTAAATCAACTGTTATTCTCACATGAATGTCACTACTGTATGAGGAAAACTTATAGAGAAGTCATTGCTCAGATATTAGCTGTGCTGTACAGTTGTTTCAATTGATGAAGAATGCTTACGGGCGACTCTTCGACGTTTTGAAACTAATCAACACCTAGATTTATACCACTCCCTCCACACCTCACCCCCTCTCACGGTTTAACCAGAAATGATATAAATACAACCGAGGCAGAAATTTCCCACTCACAGACCTTTTTTGCTATCGGGTGGCCCATAGTATTAGGTTAGCCGCTCTGTTTGTTTTCGAAAGAGAAGCGGTTTTTGAGATGTCAAATTAATTGCAGTGACAGGCTAGATTAGTGGTTCCCAACCTTTTCTTGACCAGGGTCCACTGTGGCTGTTTTTATGCAACAGGATCTATAGGGTTTAAAAATAATGAATTCTCTTAATTTGAAAATAAACTTTAATTTTTTCTGGAGCATTTGCAGAATCTGGCGTAGATTGAAAAATCAAGGCAGGTGGAAAGTTATTAGTTTTATGTTCAAATTCATAATGCTAGGATTTCCATTTTTTCATGGAAAAATTGGATTAAGATGTATAGATAAGCGGGAGATATATGATATAGAAAAGATTTTCATGTTGCAATGTAACGATATGCAAAAGCTTTCTTAAAAAATAATGTTATTCGTAAGAACTATGTATCTCTTAACGTTTACTTTCAGGAAATGGAGGGAGATTTCTTTATTACAGAATATATGAGTTGCGGACGAGATGAACTGAAATGTACAATAAAAAAGTTATATTCAGATTTCATCGTCAATGAAATAACATCGGATGGAACCGTTCTTGGCAAGTTTACACCGTACTTCCTCATAATTGATTGTTCGTTACTATCACAATTGATTGTTTCATTATTACTAGTTGTGTACTGCTAACGATATATTCGGGTATAGATTAATATGTAATTTTAACTGTCAACCTTTATTTTATCTATCGTTATGCATTATATTACACTTCTTTATGATTAAAAAGTGATATTCAGTGCTGCGATATTCAACCAATGTATCGCCACTAAGAAACAGGGACTAGTTAGGAAGAATTAAGGCATTTATGGTATTTTTTGCGTTAATTAAGACGATTTTCACCATATGTGTTTGAAGATTTTCACCATATTTACTTAATTTCCTTCTTCAGATATATGTTTACCATGCACAACGGAAACGATCATTGAAAGTAAAGAAATAGAAAATAGCTTGACAGATATAAGTGTTATCTCCACTCCAGAAGCTGTCACACAAGAGCTAGTCTCAAAAATCGATGGTCTCCTCAAAGATGAAATCAGTGTTGTTGAAATACCAACTGAAGTTGGCGCGATACTGTTTTTAGTTTGATTTCTTATAAAATCTGCTCACCACTTTGATCAACGTATGAATGAGATTTCTGTTCTTCTATCTTTCGTATTTTACTCACTCAGGGTATGGATAAACAAAAGCGTACCATTATACATGACTGGATACGCAATCGATATAATGGTCTTTTGGATTCACAAACAGTTACCAGTGCGATTCGAGTTCTAATATCGAATAAGCGAACTAGGTAATCTGCTGTTCATTGTTAGTCACGGAAATTTCTTTGGAAAAAGATAGAGCTACAGTGCTTGCAAATATATATTTCATCTTCATAATTTGTTTTAGATTCACTGCTGGTCAAAATCTTCCTTATTTCTAAACTTATTTTTATTGTAGGAAAAGAAGGACCTGGCCAGTAGATCGCCCCGATTATGTTCATTTCACATTATGCAAAGAAAACAAGGATACACATTATGCACTTTCTGTGATTTCCAAATTCTTGGGGTAAGTCTTATTTATCGCACAATATTTTTGATTAAATACTTGATATCAGCAAATGGAATTTAGGATAAAAAACACTTCATTTGGTATTTGCGGTACAAAGGATCGTCGGGCTCTTACAACACAACGAGTATCATTATATCGATGTGAAATTCAGCGTTTGAGAGAGCTTAACGCAAAGCTTCGCGGCATAAGGCTCACTGATTTTACTTCAAATTCAAAACCATGCAAATTGGGTGATCTTTGGGGAAATAGATTCAAAATCATTTTAAGGTTATTCATTTTTTACATTTGTTTATGAATTTTTCTGTGACATGCAAATTTAACAATCGCAATGCAGAATCATGCACTTGTAGAGATGTTCATCCGTTCAGCGAAACTGATTTAGTCGATAGGATTGAAGATTTCAAGTCAAACGGTTTTATCAATTATTTTGGAACTCAGCGTTTTGGATCGTGCGCTTTTAATACCGCTGAAATCGGTATTGCAATTTTAAAAAAGGAATGGGAAGTTGCCTTGAAAACAATTTTGAAACCACGGAATGCACACGGTAGGAGTTTATTTTCTATAGATGAAGCAGTGGTTTTCATGAGATATTTCAGGAATGCTGTGATGCTTGATTCAGCTAAGAACTACTTTATTTAATGATCTTAAGGAAGTATTCGGGAAGCTTTGGATGAATGGAATAAATCAGGAAACGCTTCTACCGCTTTGAAAAAACTCACAGGCAGTCAGGTAAGCATGAACGATAGAAACTATAGGAAACATTAATATTACAGTGTTTGAGTGCTATTTCCAATGAATTTGGAAGAATTTTTTGGAATGAAGCAATAGATTCTCGTATTCTTATAGCAAATATTCATTATTTTATGTAATTTTAGGCATATGCTACCATCGAAGGGCAACTTTTATCATCTCTTAGCAGGAATAAATGCGATTATCACGGTGCTCTATTGAAGTTAACTCGGAATACACGCAGTCTTTATGTTCATGCCTACCAGAGCTTGTTATGGAATAAGGTATCTGTTCATTCTTAATGCTTTGGGTTAACATAAGTATATGACTTTTATATCACCGTTCATTTTTGATTTCTTTCGAATACTGCCGCCAACGAATTACAAGCCTTCTTAGGATTTCATGTACATGTATATATTTAGAATTTAATAAGTGTTTTATGTTGGGGAGTTACAGCATTTTGAATTGTTTAAAGGTTGTTACTCGATGGGTTAAAAACAGGGGATTTCGTGCGGTCGCCGGTGATTTAAATGTTCAAGGTCAAAAAATCAGCGATTTTCAAAATGAGGAGGTAGCTTTGCCTCTGATATCAGGATCTGTTGAGTTTCCTGACAACGAAGGTTTTTTTTATGCTTTCTCTTTACTATTATTATTTTTTAGAATTTGTTCACCGTCCTTGCTATGATTATAATACTTATGATTATAACTGTAGTATTTACGATTCCTTGTTATGATTATAGTATTTACGAGTTATGAAACAGAAAATGGAACATTTTTTTCAGTCAAGAATTTATTGGCTTTGTTTTTGAATGCTGCCAACAGTTTGTGTTATGATGATTTCACTGATCAGATTTTCAAGTTTTTTTTTTTTAATAAAAGAATAAAATTCTATATATTGATTTCCGTAAATAAACTGGAGTGTTCAATAATCAGGTTTGATTGCTGACAGTGTACTTGCGACCGTCATGAATATTTTTCAGTCCGAGATTGGTATAAAGAAATAATGGCTGAGGACGGCGTAACAATAGCAATGTTCAAGGCATTAGAAAAGCATGTTTATTAATATCACTATTATGGAGTAAAAGTAAATAGGCTTTTCTCATTCATTTTCCTGGATTTGTAATTAACTACCAATAACTTTCTTTATTGCCATATATTTGTATTTTTTTTAAGGGAATGGGCAATAGGCACAGTGATGCGACCTCTTATTGCCAAAGCACAGGATGTGAAGTATAAAATACTGACCTATCCCGAAGCTAGGACAAAATTGCAGGCAGATCTTGAAGGAGATATAGATTCAGGAAATATTGGAGTCGGCGACTTCCACGCTGTAGCTTTAGAGTTTTCTTTGCCTTCTGGTTCTTATGCTACCATTGCTTTACGCGAAATCACAAGGTTACTAGTTCTTGCTATTGGAAATTCAAGCATAGTTATTTCCTTGTTGGTAGAAAACTAAATTTTTTCTGTAGTGTTTCGTTTATCGAACGTATCAACTACCGTATTATGTGAAATGATATAACCTGAGATATTAAACTTTGTCTCGCACTTCAGTAAGTTGAGGTTTGTGTTCTAGAGGGTTGGAAATTTTTCGTCACAGCTGTAATTATATTGTTTACAAAGAATTTACCGGGTAATAAAAATGAAGTTTATATAACCCATAAACTTTTTTTGCAGGTGTGATATGAGTAAATTGGCTCAGATGTCTGTGGCTCAAAATGAAAAGGATTTAACTGAATCTGTCTAGAACTTGAAGAAATATTATGTATGAATGACTGCAAGCAAATTGACACCATTGATGTTTTAAGCACTGTTGTAACTCAAAAACACCAAATGATAAAAATTTAAAAGTTATTGCACTGATGAAAAATAAAGCTTGCAAATAAAGCTTACAGTTCTATTTTCGTAGTTCTCGTGTCACTATCCAAACAATGAATACTTTCTTAAAAATTCGTTTTTAATTTCTATTAGTTTCTTATTGTTCTCATCGATGTTTTATTTAGTAGTCATTTGTATCGGGTGAAAATTACTAGATGTTTTGAAAAGGTTACTATTTTTGGGCTACTTCAAGGGCAGTTGCAATTTGGTTACATATGTGGTCCTATTGGGCGTAATCATTTAAAATTAACTGTTTTTAAAAATGTTGTGGATTCCAGACAATTAGTGCAATAGCTCAGACACTGAATAATGAAATTGAGCGTCAAGAGTTCAGATGGCAAGATAGAGGTCTTCGATGGAGTAGATGACTGGAGTTTCTCGGCTTTGCGTCGCCAGGTGGTCCAGCGATTCAACTTGAAACGGTAGGAAAATGTTTTCGGCATTTTGTGGTTTCATCAAATTTGGCTAATATAAATTATATGAAATGCTGGATGTGGGTGAGGACGTAAGATTTAACTTTGGGTCTTTTGCTCAACTAATCAGATTTTCCAGTAGCCTGAGTTGAATCTTTCAGGAGTCCATGTGCGTCTTACCAGACGTACATTAGGAGATATATGTACTGAATATCGGGAATTTCTGATGATCTCGGTCTCCTGTGATTTAGTGGTGGGTTTCAATTCGCTCGATTTCGTATTTATGTTAGGTTTCAGTTTATTTGGTTTTTTTTAAGACGTTTGGTTTCAGCGATTTTGAATTGTTTTTCGGTAGCCGTCAGTTGCCAACAGATGATACAAAACTTTTTGAATCAGATATGGAATTCGTTAATGGAGATCGCCTCAGATTGGTCGTAAATGAAAAAGGGTGCATGTTTTGCTCACTTTTTCTTTGTGCATATTACTCAGATGGAAAATCTAGTAATTTGAAGAGATCTTGAACAAAGTCATAGAAATTTCCTTCGGAAAAAGTATGTTGTTAACTAGTATGAGGTCGCTACAGCTGTATCATGGTATTCTTAAACCATGTCGAAGTTCAAATCCGCTCTAAGCATATCACTGCATCATCAGTTGTGATCTTGCTATTATTCAGGCTTTCTTCTGCTGACAGTGTCGGCAGTTCTTCCTCGGAAATTTCGGCAAGAATTGGAAGCAGCAGTTCGGACAATGCGGAAAGAAGTGAAACCATTTTCGAAATCGTGCTTGATGAAATGAAACAGAAAGGGTTTGAAGTAGGATTTGTTTTTACACTAATTAGAACTAATCTTGCTCGTATACATCAACTGTTAGGCACTTTTTTGGCGTGTTCTCTAAAGGATAAAAGGGATCCTCATTTTAAGCCCCATATCAGCCACACAAATATATAAATGATGCCTACAAATATTTCTGTGATAATAACAACTTACAATTCATCATTGGCTGATGCAAACTTGTCAGCAAAACTTGTTTTACTATATGAAATGGCGATGCCGTAAGTACCACTGTTTCTTTATGTTAATCTGAAAAATCAGGCAACCGGAATCGCCGGTAGCCTAATCAATAGCGGATTAGACAAAACAGTATGGTAGATGATATCAAAATGAAACGTGAATTAAATGCCTAACAGGGGAAAGGGAGGGAGGGAGGAGCGATGCAAAAAAATTATGCAACCAGCTTTTATCTATTTTCACTACTTTTTGAGTGATTAACTAGAGTTAGTCTTGGTGAAACATTTGAATTAATTTAAAGCTATTTGAATAATTCTTTCTTTTTCTGTTTGGATTTGCATTTTCATTTCAAAATACAGTTTGTAAGCACAACTGATTCCAGCGCATTAGACACAAAGATGGTGATGCGCGTTGGACATTTCATCATCCGGATTCAGTTCTTTTTGTTGAGATCGATTTTCGTGTTTACAATGACCGATTAATGAAGTATGTTCACGCCACTGCTAGTATCTATCATCCCTCCGGTCGACAGTTTCTAGAACCAGTTGTTTTAGAGGAGAAAAGCAGTGATTTACAAAAAAAGGTTTCCGAGTGCTTGATTTCACCACTGAAGTTGGCGTTACTTGGGCGTAAGTGTTTCTGATATCGAGAATCATATTTAGTGATCTAAATCTGCCAAATATTTAAATGCATTTACTAATATTTTGAAAATGTCGTTATCTGACTAGAAATTTGTTTCATTTCTAATTTGAATGTTAGAAGTACTTATTTCAATGATTTTTACTCTTAACTTAAATCCATTCGTTCAGATTATGCTGTACACTTTCATAGTTTCAATTACTTAGAAGCTCTTGCAGAAGTTAGAACTAAAACTTCAAAAATGAATGATGCACAACACCTCTTTCTTGAGTATGTTGCGATATTATTAAGATACCAAGTTTGCATTGATAACTTTTCAAGGTTTTCTTTTGAATTGGCCGTTGTGTTTTTGCTAATTTAGACATATTTATTAATATTTTGAAAACATGTCCTTCCCGTTGCATTTGGCATTAAAAATGTTTTCCCACTGCCGCAAAGTGTATTGTAGAGTATTTATGTGAAATGAACTGGATTATTTTGTTCAAAATATATCTTGATCAAAAGATTGACACCTCTAGCAAAATCGAAAAATTTTTAGATGAAAATCCATTTCTGCGTTTGCTTGGAACTGGCGTAGTAGCTCAATATTTGTTCGAAATGTTGGATGCTAAGAGTATTTTACGATTAGAGAGAACGAATAAATATGCTCTTAAAGTGTGCAGAGGTCAAGCAATGGAAAGAATTTGGAAACTTTTCTGTGAAAGGGATTTTAGAAAAGGTAATTATTATGGTTTTAAAATCATACTTCTTCAGTCAGTTTGATTAAAAGGTCAAATCATTGTAAGTTGAAAAAATATATTTTTTTTTCAAATATAGATTTTATTTAAGGTGCTGCTGCATTAAAAAAGAATCGTATCGCGAAGCATACAAAAGATTGTACGTCCGGCATGTACGAGAGCTTAATTCTTTGCGAAATCTGCTAGAACCTGATTCTCACTCTGATGTTCCTATTCGTATATCTTTTCCAAATCCACCACACAGACCGGAAAACCCTGATCCTGATATTCCTGAAGGCCCATTGCAACCTCTATCTCGTAATCCATTTATGCCACCCTCAAATCCCTTCCCATTTTCTGGTCCAGTAAATCCTCTTGATCCCTTATATGGTCGAGAATTGTTACCAAACCGTCCTGTTAGACCTAGCGGTATTCCAAGAGTGTTCCCACGTGGTCCTCGTACTCCAGATCAGGGAAATATGTATCATGATTATATATAATGTGTACTGAACATTTGGAGATGTCCCAGTGATCCGATGAACAGGTATATCTACGTTTATTTCACTCCAGTGCATCATGTTTATGTGCTCGTTTATATACCAGTTTAGCTAACATCATATATAATGTATAAATTCTTTTTATGTATAAATCTTTGGTCTTATGAAATATGTACATTAGCTAACCCTCTAGAACAATTTCTTGTTCATTACCGTTATGGACGGCGCTTATCGTGACATTTGTGATGGATATGTTGGAGTTACTGCAAGAATTTTTCAAAAATATGTTGGTAGGTAATTGAAAAGATTTTCCCATTCGCGAATTAATTCCCAATGTGGCATGAGGGTGATATCATTTGCCGAAATGTGATGTGTTATCATTCACTGATATGAAAGAATATGTGTTTTGCTGTTAAATAGATGGATACTGAGGTAAAAAAGCAAAACAGTTGCAGATATATCGTTTTAGGTTAGTGAAAAACCAGTAATGACTAATCCGGTTGGATTGTTTTGTTATGGGCACTTTCAAATCTGTTGCAGTTCCTGTTTACAAAAGTTTTTTACCGTGTTTCCCTGAGAATAAGAGAGGTCTTATGTTTCTCCTCCCTTTAAAAAAAAACTCGAGAGATGTTTTATTTTCGGGAAACACGGTAAGTCAGGAGACTGAGCACTCCTCTTGACCATGCTGAGCGATGACGAGGCCGGGAAATGGCCAGCACGGGGTAGGAGTGGACTCGAGGCTTCGCACTGGCATTCCCCGCGGCAACGCCAAGCAGCGAAGAAGCAGGCAATAGGCAGCGGAGGGTAGAGTGGACCCGAGGCCTCATCCAGGGCTTAGCACAGCTGCAGAAAACGCCGGCTCTGGTGCTCATTGTTGCTGCAGCAAGACCGAACTAGATCTTATTTCCAAGGGAAGGCTCATATTAAACCCCTCATTGAAAATGTCACTAAGGCTTATTTTCAGGGGATGATTTATTTTCGGGGAACACGGTAGGCAGGATTGGAATAGGTAAGATTTTTTTGAGTAAGGTACCTAAAGGAGAGTGCGATAAAATGGGAAAACGAGTTTGATCACAGCGTCAACCTGAGCGTTCTTAGGGAAATTGCGGTGGGCAACGAGTAGCGATGACTGATGGTTTAAGTGATGTAGCTTTTATTCGATTTTCCTTTGAAGTTTCACTCGATTCAGAGTACAAAATTATTCTCCATATTTCTGAAGTACCATTTTTGCACCGGTGAGGGAAGTTTCTTCGATGAATATGGCCCTAAGCGGAGGAATAACCAACGAAAAAGTAATAGCGCCTCGCTAACATGGAAAATTTTCAACATCTTTGTATGATTTCCATTTGGCTTTATGAATTTTGCATTATGAAAATTTTAATTGTCGAATTCGACTCTTAATTAATGGACCTTTGGGAATCTTTCGTTTTCATAAATTTTGTCCTACAATTGCTCGTTCATCATGAACATTGTCTGGTTATTACCATGTTAGTGGTAATAACATTTCTACCTATGAAAAGCCTAGAAAAACACTGTTAATTGAATACAGCTACATTCAGTAGCAAAAGACAGTGTTGAGACGATGATCATTTTAAGCACAGCTTACATCGCCCATGTTATCGTTATACAACTTCTTGTTATTTGCATAGACTGGAACAGTACAGGGCGAAAAAAAAACTTCCCATTGAGGAATTTCCAGTTAATACAATGAAGATATAAACATTCAATTGTCAATTAATGGTAGACGAGCTCCCAACCAATGAAGTTGATATAGAAAACAAGGGAAATAACCTGAAAAGAAACTGGAAGCTATGTTGGTTACCAAGGAAGCCAAGTTCATACTAGTCTCAAAGTTTTGGTGATGTCGTCAGATCGAATGGTGAGGCGTACGTGCATAACTGATTTTGAAATATCACTTTAACTTCCCTATTCACTGATAAAAGTAAGATGAGAAGAAGGAAACTTGCACTTTTAAATTCTTATAAGTCCTCAGTCTTCGGCGATTTTTTGTGCTCTTTGCAATTTGGGCGTCTTACTGCTTCAGTGAGCATCCAACAAATCCAATTTCTTCTAGAATAAAAGTGATACTGGCTAGTGATCAAAAACGCTAAACTTTTGGTTTTTACATGGTTGCAAAGGAAGATCTATCAAGGAAAATAGAAGGTCATCCTTAACCACTAACTCTTTTAACCCAAGCTCTCCAATGGTGATCCCTTCTAGGTGGTCAGTAAAATTCGTTAACTTGACGAATTATCCAAAATACTTTTCGCTATCAAAAAAATGAAGTTTTCTTTAAAGGTGAGTGACTTTTGTATCAGCGCCTCATTCTATCCATAAATACAAAAAGCGCTCTTTGATGCCATACCCTTTTTGCTTCTGTGCTGGAAAAAAAAATTTTAGTGCATTGGAAGGCATTATAAACTGCAGTGAAATACAACAAATAACAAATAGTTCGAAAATTTTCTATTTGTTATGAAATGGTATTGGCTTTTAGCATCCATACATGATTCTCTTATCATCATAATACATTCCTTTTGATAAGTGAAATCATTCTCAACTTTTCCGAACAACCGCCTAATAAGATTTTATTTTTTATTTTTTAAACACATTTATTGCTCTTTGGAATTTTTTCTCCTCAAAACAATTCCAACACTTCCAAAGGCATACATTCGAGAAAGTTGCTTATGAAAATGTCATGCCAGTAGGAAGAGATTTTATGCACTGTGGAACGGTTAATGGTGGTAGAAAATGATGAAAGAACTGGTTCTGGAATTCTTTAATCTTTCCAAATCTTATTTAAACATTCGTCAATTCCCTCATTCTAACATTTCAGAATTTCTGTTGTTGCTTTCACTTGAATTTTTGTGTTTTCTACTGAGCTATCACTGTGTTATTTCGTAAGGCAAAATCTAGATGAGAAACTTTTCGAGTATGGAAATGTTACATGGACATTGCTCATGCAAGTAGGCGGCATTTGTCACATTATAAATTACCTTATTCTATATTACAAATGTGCCAGTACAGCACTATACAAATTGCTTGGCCCATAATGCAATCTTAACCAGTGTTGAGAGAAATTAAAACATGAGAGAAATAATGGAGAAGTGAATTGATGCACATGGGAAATTGATCATAAACTATGAAAGTCGGGAAAATTATCATCATAAAATGCACAGATGAATGAAACCATATATGTTCTGTATCAAGAATGCACAGAGCAAAAGCTCGTATGAAGAATAAATTTTTTTAAATGGAATCCTAGGAACTTCTTTAAACAATTTTGAAATCAAAACATTTTCAAAATTGGCCTATCCAGCAATTCAGAACCAATTCATTTCTTTTTTTATTGCCTTTTTTGTTTTCCGTTAGATGCCGCATAAAATTCTCCTTTATTGTTTCCAAATATGACTGCTTGGTACAAATAATCAAAAAAATTTCTGCCAAAGAAATTCCTCTTCTTTTCTTCGTA
Source organism: Loa loa (assembly GCF_000183805.2). Classification (NCBI taxonomy): domain Eukaryota; kingdom Metazoa; phylum Nematoda; class Chromadorea; order Rhabditida; family Onchocercidae; genus Loa; species Loa loa. The sequence continues at coordinate 10,607 of NW_018108223.1, read as the reverse complement.
TCGTACTTCAATGCTTCTATTGATCTATCTTCTCCACGTTTTTTTCCATTCCTCGGTTCACTTCAGGTATCTAATTTACCTTATTACCGTCGCAAAGAGAAGTTCCTTTGAAACTGCATCATTCCTTTTGATGTTATAAATTACATTTTTATATTTTATACGATTTTTTGTTTCTTTTATTAAAAATGCCTTCGATGGTATTCAACATGAGGATAAGTATAGCTAAGTAATTTTATCCGTCCCAGTGATAAGACAAGCAAGAGACTTCCAAAATTTCGTAAAGACAAAGAAAAAGTCAATTTCTGAAAATAAAAATTAAAGTAAAAATTTTTTATTGGACTGATCCGTTTATATTGAACAATTTTCATGCGGAATTATAATCTATGGAAAATTGAAGAGCTGACACAAAATTAAGTTACGATCATTTGTCATTTTACAAGTTTTGTAAGATGAAACGTAGGTTGGCTTTGATAAACTGATAATGTTCAATAATTAATGAAACTGACGAATGGATATGGTTCCAACATTAGGTGACAAAATGAAATTTGGCTTCTGAATTTCTCACTGAGTTAAATGGATTAATGAAATATGTAAATTATTTAGTCAGATGTTTCAAGCAAATTTTCATGAATAAATCGGCAAATGCTGTTTAGAACTCATTTATCAATAAAGCTTTTTTATTTCGATAAAGTTTATGGTCGAAAACCATTACACGTTACTGCTTTAGGAATAAATTTACTTTGGTCAGCGTGTTCGTTATCAGTTTGTTCTTAATAATTTTTTTTTATTATCAGAAATATAATAAATATTTAATGATTAACTTCAACTGCTATACGACCGTTGTTATTCTTAAATGAAGTATTGCCTAAATTTCTTGCTGGATGTTTCATACAAATAATTACTAAAACTTCGCCGACAATCAGTGAAAGAGGTCTATTCATTTATCCATTTACTTGGGGATTACACGATAAAAGTAGTATTGCCAAAGGAAATGATACTTTATCACTTAGGTAAAATGAATGAAAACAATTCGATTTCTACCATATAAGGAAGATTACGTCTTGCACATACTACATACTGGATAGAAGGGAAGGCCCATGTTGATGGACATTTCAAATATTCTGTTCCTCCTTTTTATGAAATTTTTATTGGCAACCTTTGATCAGTTGGGATAGTAAAGAAATTCTTCCGTATTTATTGCTTATTGAATAGGAATAGATACTGTACAAATCTACAAAATATTTTCGAACATTCATCAAAATATCGGCTCTTTGAGAAATATTAATTTGACGATAGCAATTGCTGATTGTTTTCATTCGTTCTTTTAAAGCTTTCTTTTATTGATGGTTTAATAAATGTATAGCTCATGGCTGGATCGTAAATTACTGAGAAGAGTACTTTGGATAGACAATATACTGTAACACCTGGTGTTAGACAGTACGGTAAATGTTAATTTGATAAGGGGACGAGTACAAACTTATCAATTCATTTGTTTAGATGTTTCATGGAAGTAAGTGCAAAGTATCCGTACATTAATTTGAAAAGGAACGAGTTTTTATACTTGATTACTTATTCCTATTTTTGCACAAATCCCACAACAGTCATTCGCGTTTTGCCATTAAACCGTCTGGAAAATGTAGTTTTTTTTATTGCGAAATTCAGTGTGATGGATAGATAGATAAATAGATAGGTAGAGAGATAATGAGAAGTGGATGGACGATAAATGAATGAGTGGATTGAGAGAAAGAGAGAGAGAGAGATGGATGCAGCTATGAATAGCCATATATCAGATAGAAAGAGAGAGAGAGATAACGGATGGATGATAAATACTAATGAATCAGTTACTTAATATAGCCAGTTCGTGCAGTAGACGGCAGGAGTGGATGTGAGTGAAGGGATGAGACGGAATGCACTTGGGAGATATTCCGGATAATCACAGCATATTGTTATGTGTTCCCCGGTCTAGTTATGGCAGCCTACGGGTGTAAATAGTAGTATGTGCCCCATATAATATCACAGTGCGTTCAGAATCCAACGTATCACCACCGGAACCGGCGAACTCGTCAGTCCATTTGATTTCCGTTTATTGTATAATTTGACAATTCCTGGATGAAATTTTTTCATTTTGTTTGCATCACACTCATACGAAAATCAACATCGAATGGGCAAAGTTTGTTAAAGAAAATAAAAATGGTACGGGATTAGGTCTGCAATGGCGTACTATCTACCCGACCAATAAGAAAAGAAAAAAGGACAGAATTAAATCCGCGATACTGTTGCAGCAATTCCAATGCGATATTTCATTTCCTTCACTGTTTCTCCAATTTTGATCAGAGCATATTGAATATGCGTATTATTGTCATCAACATGCTAATTGTTGACGCAGTTTCTGTAATATGATCCGATTAACACAAAGCCGTAAATTGTAAGTTGATTTTTAGTCCTTCGTGCTACTTCGAAATAAGAAAGACATGTGGTATTTGCAAAGTAGAAAGTCCCAGTCGATGTATATGAACAAAGGAAAAATGGAGAGCTTTTTTTTTACTCATTTTTCCAAAAAACCAGTTATACTGTTTGGAGTTGGTGTATTGCTACATCTAGTTCAATCAGGTATGAAATGTCGAAACGCTCGGGACATTCAAAATTAATTGTTTGCATTGGGAGTGGTCATGCTGATAACACTTTATTTGCTATCGACGGCATAACTGTCTCATTTCTTCGTTTCGTAAGATCTTCGTTTATTATTACTCAACCTGTTTGTTATTCTTTGGAAGTATATAGTTAATGACTTATCAATGTACCGCAAAACAATCAGTATTGCCGATTCCCGGTATATTGCCGGGAAGTTCATTTAGATTATTAGAATCCTTACATTTTGTTCAGTGATAGGGCGTGCGTGACACGTTACTTTTCACCCTGCATTTTGTACTTCCACCTTATAATCGCCCCAAGCCATCTTCAATGCGTTGCAAGAAAAAGCATGGCTGAGATGAAAACACGAGGCTTTTTCGGTCAGCAGTACTCATAGCACTGCGCAACGGGAAAGCATGGACAGACAGATGCGTCACTTACAGAACTATGCGATAGCATTACATCCTTCGCATAAATCAGAGGTTGAGGAGGGAGGGTTGACTTAAAAGAGCCCGAAAAATCTTGGACACACGCAACACGTACTCACACACACTCATCACATGTACATACACACAGGCGCATACACACATATGTGCATACCCACACATACCACACACACCTACACAAATTCACCTCACATACACATATAAACACACGTACATACATGCACATATAAATACATATATATAAAGAAAGAAATAGACTTGCACCGACGGGAGGACAAATAAGTATTCAACTAGCTGAAATTTGTCAAGTGATAAATATTATCAGTTGCTAAAAGTAGTGCTGATGTTGGGTACTTAATGCCATCAATCAACCGATAATGATAACAGTGACTAACTTGTAGTATCACTTTATCATTTCATTGTACCAGGTCCAGAAGGAACCGACGGTATAGATGGGCTGATCACATGACTTTGAATGTGATGGTGCCATCATTAGACATATCATATTGAATTATTGGGGTTATGTAATTCTAATTATTATTTTTGCTTATTATTTGTTTTCCAATAAATAATTTCTTCTGCATTTTTTTATGGAAAAAGCACCATGAAAGTCCTTTGCCACCTCAAAACGAAAAAGATTCAACTTAGTGGTGATTGAGAAAGGGCAGAAGTTACCTTACACACCAAAGGATGTGGAATCGAGGAAGCAGGGAAGTGTACTCGTCCTCTTCTTACTTTCCCTTTATGATATTGGGTTTCTTTTAATTTTCAAAAGATTTAATGAAAACCATCCAGT